>NC_134402.1:185847274-186147274 GCF_038048845.1 Mixophyes fleayi | reverse complement strand
CCTTAAATCCGAACCAAAACCTTTTGTCAGGTGTTTTGCGAAACAAATCCAAACCCAAAACCTCAAGCAAATCCGAATCCAAAACACAAAACACGAGACACCAAAAGTGGCCGGTGCACATCCCTAGTTATAATGTAAAATTGTGTCATGTGAATGGCAGAGACATTAGGTGGATGGCTCTTACTGGGTCATGGCTTCAAAATACAGACATATTTTACATCAGTTGCAGTGTCTCATGGTTTGTGTGAGTAAATGGTGCCTGTAATGGACTCTTGTCTCCAGCGCATATATAAATCTCTGTTGATGGAGATGATCTTTCTTCTCCAAAAGCACCCCAGTGTGAAATATGCAATACCAGAAACAAAATGCTCATAGCATAATTCCATTTATTTAGGAGACATAAATATAACATATAAAAACAGGAACTTATGGTTTTCCTATGTGCGTACCATAGAGCAATGATAAAAAGCATATACAATGAGATGAAGTGAATTACCCGTGTCCAGTCCCCTCGTTGTTATTGATGTATCATGAATCCTGGTAGTCACACAGGCTGCCGTGGGTCATCCAACGCGTTTCAAGTCCAAACGAGGACTCTTTAGCATTTTACATTATTTGTTTATATTGCATGTCTACATTTGAAAGGGGGTGGCCTTTCGTGTTATACCCTAGGCGGCTTTGTGGAATACATAGGCGCCCATTCCTGTTATACATTTTGTTTTCCTTTAGAACACAGTTCCTCTAAGTTCCAGGATGACTGTGCAGCCATGGTATCTTCCTCACCAAATAGCTACTTAGGCCCCAAAAACTAAGCTTAGTGTATGCTCCAAATTTAACATGCACTTTAGTGGAAAGCCCTATGATTGGGATGGGCTTGGACATCTAGCAACAGATTGTGTGCCAGTAGTCATTACTTACTGCTTGCTTGACATTCTGGATGATGGGCACTCTGCTGTGTGAGTAGACTGAAATTGTTGCCTCATAGTGCTATGATGTCTAACACTTGGAAAGTACTTGTGAATACCTTACATTTACATACATGTAGATGCAGGTATTGGTGTTACTATGCCACAAAGTATCCCTAAATAATATTTAGCACCTTCAGCACGTAGATGAAGGTGGCCTGGGACATACCTGCCACAACCCCCACTGTGGTCTGGAATGACCCAGACGCACAGAAGTGCATACCGCCAAAAGTTTGGTCAAAGGCAGTACTGCTGTCGGGATGTTGCCCATTAGCTCCAGGTCACGCTGCACACTGCGCAGGGTGTCCAAGATCACATGCGGAGGAAGCCGTTAGCGGCGGAGAACCTCCACATCCGACATCCCAAAGAGGCTGACACGTGGCCTGAAGACACGCTCCCTCGGACGGCGATGTTGTACTAGTTGCTGGTTTGGCCCGTGAAACAGATTGTAGTCCAACTCCAGGATCCCCTGTATGTGTGACAAAATCCGGAGTTAACAAACAAAACACTAGGTGACACCTTTCCAGCTTTGCATTTTCACTGTAGCCTCCAAATATAAAACCAATACTTACAATAAAGTGACAATTCATATTCCAGCTTGTCGTGGCAAAGTACAGTCAAGATTTTGGTAATTTTTCAAACAAATTAGAAATTTTTTATATATATATATTTATATATATATTTAACATACAACAGATATATAAACAGCGCTAATAACCACAACGTAACCACCAATATAAATGACTGGTGAAATGATTTACCAAAAAAGACACAATCAGTCCCGATAAAAACACATAGCTCGTTTAAGAGCGGCAGCCTTGAATCACTTGGGTCCAGATGGTTAAACCGGAGGGATGTAGTAACTGCGGATAGATAAACAAGTATGGCACGCCAATGTGTAGTATTGATAGTAATATGGGAAGATGTAATGAAATGCGTACTATATAGATGAAGTCAATGATCGTGTGGTAGAAATGGAGTTCCTCTTCTGAGGTAATATCTCCCCCTCTCCAACAATGGCGATAATGTGGGTCAAAAAATAGAAAAACGCATATAGTGTAATAGAATTTATGTAATATATCACCACATGTGATAAACATCCACCAGGATCAATTGTTAGCCTGGCACCAAATGGGTTAATCTTAAGAGTACACCTCCAAAACACCAACAGCTTATACTGCGTACCAGATGATGTAGAGTGAACTCTGAGATGGCAATTCCTCAGTCAAAGGTCATCCAGGGCGGAAATGGATGAAAATAGACAAAGGATGCAATGTAAAAGTATGAAAATGACAATCTATTAAAACGAGTAGTAGTAACTCACATATAGTAGTAATAACGATGCCAATAGCGACCACAGCTCAACGCGTTTCGTCCCAACACAGTGGGACTTCCTCTGTCCCGCTCTCTCACGTGTCCCCTCCTGTGACAGGATCCTGGTGGAGGTTTATCACATGTGGTGATATATTACATAAATTCTATTACACTATATGCGTTTTCTATTTTTTGACCCACATTATCGCTATTGTTGGAGAGGGGGAGATATTACCTCAGAAGAGGAACTCCATTTCTACCACACGATCATTGACTTCATCTATATGGTACGCATTTTATTACATCTTCCCATATTACTATCAATACTACACATTGGAGCGCCATACTTGTTTATCTATCCGCAGTTACTACATCCCTCCGGTTTAACCATTTGGACCCAAGTGATTCAAGGCTGCCGCTCTTAAACGAGCTATGTGTTTTTATCGGGACTGATTGTGTCTTTTTTGGTAAATCATTTCACACACGATCATTGACTTCATCTATATGGTACGCATTTTATTACATCTTCCCATATTACTATCAATACTACACATTGGAGCACCATACTTGTTTATCTATCCGTATATATATATATATATATATATATATATATATAAATATATATATATATATATATATATATATATATTCTCCTGCCCTATTGAATGAGCAAACACCACCTCACCATATAGAAACCGCACAGAAGTACGTGCCACGGGATACTTACCAGACCCAAACACCAAAGTTACCTTGTGCAAATCCAATCTGTTACATTAAAGTTTGTAAGGTCTAAACTGTTAGGGACTGTGAAACACGGAATAAAAAGAGGCAAGAAAATAGTGACGTAAATTTTGGTTTTGCTACCAAAAAACAAAAAACCCAGTTAAATTCCTAACACACCGCATCACATACCACCTAGCCCTAAATAGTGCAAAACAAAACAATCAAAAGAGTGGGTGGCACTCAATACTTACCACAGAAACAGACGCCAAGCTGCTTCTGAAGAAAACAGTGACATGCACACCTCTGTCAACTCAAATCTGTTGGGGAGGGGGAGCAGGTAACAAATAAAGGCAAGAAAAGGGGAATAAAATTGACAAAAACCAACATTAATGAAATCTGGATGCAGTCCCTCATCAAAGTATACACAGTGCATGAATGTATCTAACTCCAAATGTAAACAAACACTCCTGCAGTCATCTGCAGCAGCAGGAACGCCGAGGAGGACAGCTGGGACGCCGAAGAGGACATCGACCCCCAGGTGGGATGGATGGGCTCTGCCCACTTCTAGAATTGGGTGTGGCTGTAGGGCAGCGGGGCATACCGGTGATTTTTCCGGTATCCCGGTGGGTCAGTCCGACGCTGTATGCCTATAATAGTTCCTAGTGAAATTATTGACATTAACCCTAACAAAACATCCAAAAACTTGTCATGAGAGAAGTTGATGCTCAGGATTTCATTCTATGCAATTTCAATCGCATACTGTTTACACCACTTGAACATTGGCATAGCAGTTCGACAATGCACCTTTGAAACTACAAACCTGAGTTCAATTCCTCCACAACACTCTTGTGTCTGTGGAATCAATAATATTCGTCCTATATATGTATTGAGTTCCAAAGTGTCTCTGATGTAAAAGTACGCTTGCTTTAATTACAAACAAATCAGCTGTGAAAAGTTGTATTTTTATGGGTATTAATCAGAGTAGCGTTTGGAAGCTGTTGGGTTAACAAACAGTAGCAAAGAACTGTTGACACAACAACCATTTGACATAGCGAATCATTATAATATATTGTGGGTGATAAAAATGTATTGAGTGGGTCTATAGCACAATAAAAATTGCTGAGATGGGTGAGTGCATTCCACACCTGGAATTGGATGGGAAATGCACTGAGAAAGCCATTCCAGCATACATTAAGGCAGTTAAATAACTGGAATCTATAGGTGGGTTCATATATATATATATATATATATATATATATATATATATATATATATATATAAAAGAATACGCATATATCTACACAAGCGTGACCTGGGTGATCTTTTTTTCTGTATGGTGCTCTTTGGTTTACACTGCGTGACCCGGAATCAAGTCTGTGTGACATCTTTACAGATAAGCTAAAAAGCTTTTATTTCTGGTACGCATACATCTACACAAGTGTACCCGGGTGATATATTACTATACAATACTACACTATTGTGCGCCTCCTCCTCTATTCTTTTCTAGGTATTTGCCATGCTACACTGCTTGGTATATGGAGGATTGGCAGCTGCCGGCACAGGGGAAGTGTTTTCAAAAAGAATCTGTTAAGCACTTTATTATCGGACTTTAATTATTGTATACTGGTAATTTGTTGCAAGCGCCATATTGTATCTTATTTTTTGTCATATATATATATATATATATATATATATATATATATATATTCTATGCGATATTGTATATTTTAGGGCAGCACAGTGGCTAAGTGGTTAGCACTTCTGGCTCATAGTGCTGGGGTCATGAGTTAAATTCCCAACCATGACCTTATCTGTGAGAAGTTTCTATATTCTCCCCGTATTTGCGTGGGTTTCCACCAGGAGCTCCGGTTTCCTTCCACACTCCAAAAACATACTGGTAGGTTAACTGGCTGCTAACAAATTGACCCTAATCTGTGTGTGTGTGTCTGTGTGTGTGTGTGTATTAGGGAATTTAGACTGTAAGCCCCAATGGGGCAGGGACTGATGTGAGTGAGTTCTCTGTACAGTGCTGTGGAATTAGTGGCACTATATAAATAAATGGTAATAATAATAATATTGTAATATGTGCCAAAGTTGTCCCACATATTCCAGAAGAGATATCTGTGTAGCATACCAAAATGCAGTATACAAGCCTAGAAAAGACAGGCAGCTTTACTCTAGACACAGCAAGCATCAGAGGGCGCTATATTAAGCTGACTCGTTCCGGAATTCCGACAGTTCTGGATTTAACCCAAAATATCACCACACATCAAGCACTTTACAGTGTTTTTAGTACAAAGGTGTCTGTAAGGAAAAGAGGCTTATTTTACACAAACATACTAATGTTTAATATTTTATATATATATCCAAATAAATGTGAAAAGTAAAAAAAAAAATAATAGTTTGTTGAAAAATCTGTATTAATATGTATATATGTTGTGCATATTTCGTTGTGAATCTTTTAGACGCACAATGCATTTTGAGCAGTTTAATTGTTGTTTTAGCTAACTGTTTTGGACGTAAACATGACCCTGAGGTGGTGTAAGTTTGAGCAAGGAGTTGAGACACAATTGTTCTCAATTTACCCTACACAGATAAAGGGAACATCTAATCTTCTCAAGTCGAATTACATAACGTCTACTCTTCTCAACTGATATCTTATCTCCGCCCACTCTCCTCCCATTCCCACCTCTTTTTTCTTAAGTGGTCAGCCAACATCGCAAATGTATTTGCGATGGAGTTTGAGACACGTATTCCTTTCCTTGACGGATATGCTCTGTTTGAGCAGCGCATTGTGGTGTGTGTTTTCCGCAACGTAACGCCCTGTTTCGCGCATGCGCAGAAACAATTATCGTACTATCCGCAAAATGATCCATAGCTAGATGAATCAGGCCCTAGGATCCTTGCAGGTGCAGGTATCAGCCTTATATTTTTTCAACAAAAACTGGTTATGCCATGGGATTTGGAGTTGGTGTTATCTTTTCTTCAGTCCTCCCTGTTCGAGTCTTTGGAATTAACAGAAATTAAATATCTTTCATGGAAGGTGGTCATGCTATTGGCCTTAGCTTCGGCTAGGCCAATAACAGATATAATAACAGGTATCAGATCTCAGTGCCCTGTCATGTAGATCTCCGTATCTAGTGTTTTTTAATAACAGGGCGGAATTAAGAACAAAGCTGGGATTCCTTCCAAAAGTTGTATCAGCCTTCCACATTAACCAGCCGATAGTGGTTCCCATCCTAGAGAATAATTCTCCATCAGTCCATTCTTAGCACCCTGTGGTTAGGGTGCTAAGAATATATGTGGAAATAATGGCAACAATTCGCAAGACGGATGTGCTGTTTGTATTATATGACAGGGTGGCCTGCTTCTAAGCAGACCTTAGCACGGTGGATATGTCTTACTATCCATCAGGCTTATGTGGCTTCATCTAGAACTCCTCCGCCATCTATTGCTGCTCATTCCACTCGATCTATGGGCTCTTCTTGAGCAGCTGCTAAAGGGGATTCTATTGAGAAATTATGTAGAGCAGCCACTTGGTCGGGTCGACATACCTTCTTGCGTTTTTACAAATTTGATACTCTATCGGCTTCTGACTCAATTTGGCTGTTCAGTATTGCAGGAGTCCCAGTGCTCTACCTCCCAGTAGGGTTGATCTTGGACGTCCCCATTGTCAAGACTTCCAGTGTCCCCTGTGGATGAGAGAGAAAACAAAATTTACTTACTGGTAAATGTCTTTCTCTGAACCCCATAGGGGACACTGGGCGCCCTCCCTGCGCTGGGCCCCCTTTTCCTGCTATGTTTCACTTTGGTGTGACTAATTCTGTCTATATCTTTCAGTTACGGCATGTGGGATTAGGTTTATTAATCTCTTTCCTGAAAATCGTTTAAGGGTCTCTCCTTCGGCACAGTACTAAACTGGCTTGTAGGAGAGGCATAGAGAGGATATAGTCAGCACTTCAAACAAAACTTTATTGTGCCAAATTACGAGCGAACATCCACTCTATACCCCATTGTCAAGACTTCCAGTGTCCCCTATGGAATCAGAGAAAGACATTTACCAGTAAGTAAATTTTGTTTTCTGTATTGTCGTGAAAATAATCCTCCACCATTTTTTGGATGTTGATAGTAGGATTAGGTGGAGTTACGGCAGAGGTGTCACGATTTTTGGTCAATTCTTTTAGACCAGACAACAAAATTTGGTGCTGAGTCATCTGCATTATCCCTGGGTCTATTGGGAACGCTAAGCTTTTTCCTAGCAGCAGCTGAGTGAGAAACTGAACGAGGAGATGCCTACCTGTCACGTAACACTTGAGCTGTCATCTTGCTCACCAGGAGCTCCTTGCGTCTCTTCAGATCTAGCTCAGATGGAAACAAAGAGAAGACATAGCTCTTTAACCGACAATCAAGCACAGTCGTCAAAATGTAGTGATCTTATTTCAAGAATTTGATTACTCTTGGATCCTGGTCGAAGCAAATAAAGTACTTGATCTACAAGTTCGACATACTTAGCGTAATTGCTTTGCTTCATCTCCTCTTTCAGTTTCTCAAGCTGCTTTTACAAAAGTCTAATTAAGGCAATCACTTGACTCAAGCTAACAGTGTCTGAACTCACTTCACATGTAACTACTTCGAATAGTTTTAGCACCTTGCACAACACGGAAAGTATTCTCCAGTGTGCTTGACTAAAATACATCTCCCCTCCTTTCCCAATGTCATGGCTTGTGGAGTAAGCGTGGATGGCTTTTCGCTGTTCCTCCATCCGCAGAAGCATATACAGGGTGGAATTCCACCTTGTCACCACCTCTTGCTTCAGTTGGTGGCAGGGCAAATTAAATTACTCTTGTAGCTGTTGCAATCTCCTACACGTCCCTGTCATTTTTTAAAAAGCTCTGCACTACCAAGATTATTGTGTGAGCAAAACAGGGTCCAAGAGGGATAAGCCATGTTGCAATGACATCCCTTAGTTTTTGTAACAGATTGTCAGCTGTATGCCTCTTAGTGAAGCCGTGATACAGAGAGTAACCTGCCTCTGACAAATGTGACATACTTGGGTACATGCTGCTGCTGTTCCTGCTGGTGAAGGCGAATCACCAACCCAGTGGGCTGTCACAGTCATATAATCTATAGTTTGCACAGTTCCACTTGTCCACATATCTGTGGTTAAGTGTACAGCGGGTCTAATGGCATTTTGTTGCCCAATAATGACATTTTTACAAACCTTCTGGCGCAGATGAGGAATAGCTTTTCTAGTGAAATGGTGTCGTAATGGAATTTGGTAATGGGGACACAAGACCTCAAGTAACTGTCTAAAACCAGCTGCATTAATAGTGGATATTGGACGCAGATCTAATACTAGCATAGTCGCCATGGCGTCTGTAATCCGCTTTGCGACTTGGTGACAGCTTTCATACTTGCTTCCTCTTGCAAAGGATTCTTTAACAGTCAATTGTTGTAAACTACTAGCAGTCTTCTTCTTGGTCTGCTTTTGGGATGAAGATTCACCCCCAGCAGTAGTAGCAGTGGGACTAACGCTCAATTCTTCTGAGGGATCCAGGATAGTGCAGGAGTCATGTAGCCTTACCAACTTGGATGCAGGACTAACTCCGATCACTACTGAGTATATTGATGAGGACGGTGTTGTGGGTGTAGATTGCAGGCGTCGGGATATAGGTGAGAGAAGGGTCCTAACTGATGATGGACTGCTTGTTGTTATTTTTTTAGCATCAGTTTGATTTTCCCAACAGCTTGCCATGAACTCGCTTCAAATGGCGTATCATGGATGAGGCTCCTAGATGGCTAAGGTCCCTACCTCTACTGACTGTGGCTTTATAAACGCTACAAATGGCTAGACAACTGTTGGCAGGATTTGGGTAAAAATAATTCCACACATAAGAGGTGGATTTTTTGGTCTTATGTCCAGGCATGACAATCACCTTCTTCTTATCACGTGCCAGAACTGCTTCCACCGGTGCAGGACTTACACAAACAACATCATCCTCGTCAACATCCTCATTAGCACCCTTGTCGGCTACACAAATATCCCCCTCATCCTGTTCCAGTTCCAAAGTGGCATCCTCAATTTGTGTATCACCGGCTACACTCGGGCTGTTCAGGCACACATCAGCAGAAATGCTGAAAGGGGCCTTCTTTATGGGTACACTATCAGAATGGTCAGTATTACACATATCACTCGTGGATAGACTCTCCTCAGGGATTTGTGTCATTTCTGAATCTGAACATACATTTTCCTTTAATGCCTTACTGTTTTCTTCCAGCTCGGCTTTCACATGTAAAGTATTTGGACACCACTTTTGGAGTCCGAATGACAAGGTCCTGCTTGGTCACGACTGACCTTACAAGAAGATGCCTCAGTGACAGTTGCAGAATTAGCACTCTAGCCGATTGCTACAGCACAAACAGGAGCCTCCACTCTACTGTACCTCCTAACGTTAGTGTGCTCACCTCACACAGGACCGCGCCTACACTCACAAGGCTCTCACGCCTCTGTCACGCCACCAGGGCCTTATGCCCTACACACCATGGGCCTCTGCCCAGCTACATACAGAGCCTTGTGCTCTGTCTATGGGACTTAGCCCCCTCTCCAACTCAGGGCTCTGAGCCCACTAACTAGGGTCTTGTGCCCTGCTACCTAGGGGCACTAGCCCCTGCCTACTTAGGCCTTGTGGCCTCCCTAGCTAGCTACTAGGGCCTTGTGCCCTGCCTGCAAGGGGACACTAGCCCCTTCCTAACACCAGGCTTATCAGCCCCCTGCCAGGCCCTGTGGCCTCTCCTATGGCCTCTAGGCCGCTAACTAACTAAGGGCCTTGTGCCCTTATACACCTGGGGCTCTGAGCCCCCCTGCCTTACTAACTAACAGGGCCTTGGCCCTTTAAGACTCTGGGCTACTTGCCCAACACCTAATAGGGGCCTAATGGCCAACTCCTGGGCCTTGTGCCCATAATACATGCTGCACGGGCCTCGTGCCCGACCGTGGCCACGGGCCTAGTGCTGACCTAACACTGAGGCTACTTACCTGCTCCGCACAGGAAACTCAGCTTCCACGCCGTCTTCCTTTTCTTTTCCGGGTCTTCCAGACCCTCCAGCCGGCGGCGCCTCTTCTCCTCTTCGGCGCGGGTCTTCTTGCTGCTCTGGAGGCGGGGCGCTCTCAGCCCTCACAAGGGCTTCCCGCGGACGTCTCCGCGGTGAGTGATTATCAGTGGCAGGGTCGCTCCTAGCCATTACAAGGGCTCCCTGCCACTGCTGGCGTCTTGTTGCTTGTAATTCTCTTCTGTTCTTGATCCGCCGCTCCGGACGTCCCACGACGTCCTTCTCCCTCCGCCGCCAACTAACTTCTGCCAAGATGGCGGCGGCCGGCGTTTTATATACTAGCCGGTGCGGCGTCATCGCTAGGCGCCGCCGCGAGCGCTGATTGGCTCGCCGCGGCGCCAATCTTTCAAACGGCCAGACGCGAGCCGCGATTAGCTCGCGTATCCGGCAGCTGATTGGCCAGCGGAGAAAGGTGAGCCCAGATTGGCTCATCCTTCCTCCGCTGACAGGACCTGGAGGAAAGAAGACATACTCACCGCCGCTGGATCACTGGACCGGTAAGTAAGTTCTTTCTTCTTTCTTCACCCTCTTGCTGGGTACCGCCATCAGGGAAGTCTTCAGCCCCACCAGGGGCACAGCGACACCGGACATCTTCGCTCTCTTCACGGGCACCAGCTCCGGGGACATCTCTACATTTCCATTTATTTGGCAATAGAAATTACCATTATATCAACAGATCATTAATTCAGCAACACATATAATTGCCTCTGTTTGCCATACACCAGGTGCAAAGTATTATAACACAGTATCCTTCACTGCTGATTCACCAATTAACAGACACTGATATTGTAGAATTATTATAAGTCACTGTTTATAGTACATCTTATTTATCACATTCAAATCTACGGGGCTGATTCAATTAACCGCAAGGTTCTGTAGTAACCTTACGGCAATTACAATAATGAAAATTTTGTACGATAACACAGCCATGAGATAACTACAGAACTACATGGCTAATTGAATTTCCCCTTATGAAGAGATAGATGTAACGTGAGTTCAATATTCAAGTGTTGGACACTAAGCCATGGTTCTAGTTCATAAGTCTGGTATGGAAATTTAGAAGAGTTGGTATGGAACGTGTAAAGCTGTAGGAGACAACATGGCACACCACCATATACCAGACCACTTGGTCCACTGGTTGCCTATTAAATTTTATTTTGCAACTACAAAAGACAAAAGCAGTGTATATATTGTAGGGATTTACTAATTCCTCATTTTAGAATTTGGCCAAATATCGTATTCTCTTAGAAAATGTTTTGCTGAAATGCATATTAAAATTAAGGTGGAGGGTCCCTAATATTTGAATTATTTATACATTGTTAGTGTGCACTACAATCAGGAAAATCAGGATACAAATTTGTTTGCTCAAAGAGTCCTAAAAACCATGAGCATTATTGTTCAGTCACATGTATAAATCTAATAAACAAATTAGTGTATTGTGCTGGATTTGGATTTGGTATGGTGGTTGCGATCGTTAAAGGGTAGCATTTATCTGTCAACAATTTGTCAAGATTCTTTATTTGGGAATGTTTGCAGGTATGTGTAGTGGATAAGTGGTGGAGTACCACTTAAAATGTTATTATGTGGCCAAGTAATTTGCATTATGGGCCTGATTCATTAAGGAAAGCAAGAAGAGTGTCAATTGCGTTTTTTTTGTTTTAAATGCATGCAGTTTGGACATACGCACTTCCCTATTCGACTTGGAGTGGATCTGAAGATATGTCTCTTGGTGAAAACAGGTCTAGGTACGGTCTGCACTGCAAGATATGTCCAATACATATGTGTTAAATAAAAATTCAAAACAACGCACAGAAAAAAAGACATTCAATGATTGACACTTGTTAATAATTATATAGCCATAAAACATAAAAAAAAAATCTATTTTTTACCCAATTAAATACATGTGTCATGATGTGTTATTATTCATGTCTACTGTAAACATATATTTTAGCATCCGCCATCACTATTAATTGCCACTTACACCTGTCTTGTAGCTGGTGCAAATGATACAACAGAAACACACCTGAGAGATGCTCATAGCTTAAATCGAATATTGCTGCATGCACTGGATCTTGGCACGCCCTTATTGTACATTGACCATAGGCATACACCCAGTCCCCTCCCCAATACGCCCTGAAACCATAGGCTGTCGTAAGGGTCCTTTGCGCCTAAAGATGAATTGGATGTGGCTGCATACACTGGCATATTATTCAGTTCTGGGCAAGTGCAGAAAGATTTTACGGAAAATATGCCACGTACCGGCATTTACGTTTCTCAATGAATCAGGCTCCATGCATCTATATATAGTTAACAGGTGACTTAAACTGCAAGCCTTGTATTAAATTTCCTATAGCAATACGCAGTTGCAGTATATCATAAATTTTAAGTTATATCAATGAATTTGCTCAGAATAAAATACTGCACCAACATTTGAAGCCATGTGCATGACCAACACTTATGTATAAAGAAAACTAGTACTATCTTTTGTACATATCAGTGTCTTGCTTGAGAAGTAGAAAAGAACTGGCTTTGAGTTACACAGCCCCATTGTTATAGGATGAATAACATTCAATACATCAAAGAAGTACTTGGCAGAGTCATTTTGTCCATATATGCAAAGAACATTCAACATTAGTCAGGCTTACCACACATTTATCTGTGTAAGGTTATCCGCTTTCATTTGTGGAATTTTTACTGTCAGCTACAGAGAAAATACTTGCACCAACAGGAAAACAGAGATAGATATTGAGTTGTCCCCCACTCCTTTGTATTACTTCTGAAAATCCGGATTTTACCATGCATCACTAGACCTAAACAACGACAAAACATTGAAAATGTCTATGCAAAACAAACAACAATACTTACAGAAGTGTAAAAACACAATATAGTCTAATTCTTAAACTGGTCACACATGGGCCAGCACTTGAAGACTCTTCTCTCAAGTTGCTAGCACATGTCCTAGACCTGAGCAAACCAATCTCTCAATTGACTTAAAATGCTGATGTTTTCTCCAGGCTTACTTGCTCACTCTGCCTATTTCCTTCCAAGCTGGTTCTCCTTCTTTCAACTTTGCCATTCCCACTGCCTTCTCTGCTGCCCCTTGCTGCTGCATTCAATGCTAAAGGGTGTAGACAAACATCACATATTGGGCAAACACCAATCATGAGGTGGGGGTATTTGACTATGGTGGGGTGAGGGAACACCTTAGGGAGCAAAATAGCCCCATTAACAGGATTGAGGCCCTGTAACTATGATGTGGTGAAAGAGTGAGTTACACATGAGTCATCCTACTGGGCTGTGGGGACTTAGTCATGCTGATCACTGTTGGCCCCAAGCTTGCACCAAAGCTGTGGTTCATTGGTGGTCACATGGATGCTGCTGCTATAGAAGTGACACTGTACCTCATTTCCTGTTTCTTTAATACTAAAGAGTTTCTTCTCTTCCTCAGTGGATCCTCCACAGTTTTCCTGGAGTTACGCAAAGGGGTCTGCCACCCAGATGGGCAGTGCATCCTGAATAGCCAACAAGTAAGGGAGAGAACAAGGAGCTGAAGTAGAAGAATAATAAGAGAAATGGGGAGAAAAGGTGCAGTAATGTTTTCACGTGCAATGATGTCTAACGTGATGTGCACTCCAAGGGAAAACCATAATCAGCAAAGGCTAACAGTGGGAGAAATCAAATTCCTGTAATAAGTGCTATCTGTCCATTAGTTCAAAACAGGTGAGCAACTATAAATCAATTGACTTCGATTTTATTTAATCTCTTTATTTTTTTTAGTTTCAAATAATACATGGCATGACAGGTACCTTTCTAGAAGATCTATGAATCTAAATTGAGATTTATTACTTAAATCCAGAGCCTCCATTTAGATAACTTTTTGTTTATAATGCTATGTATTGTAAGTTAATTCTGGGATATTGATTGCAGCTTGGATTATTGAAACAGAAATGTGGTATGTAATTAGTCCCTCGTTTGTTATTGGAGTTTGAATTATGTAATGTAGTTATGAGAATTTTGTTTGTGTTTAGTAGAAATGCCAGAAATAAAGTTTTCTATGCACTTCAAGCTGTGCACCAGGCCTCGTAATGAGATTGAGTCTTGGATCACGGCAAATGTTATCATTAACATTGTGAGTCCAGCCTCCTTTTGGGGATGAAGACGTGAATTCAGGAAGTTGAATTTGGGGGAGGGTTTTACTTGTTACGATGAATATCAGTATAAAAGTTCCCTGTATGGCACATGTATAACATACGCCTTGAGAAAGACCAAAAGTATAAGGGTCGAAACGCGTCTGGGGGGGGTCAGCAACAGGACTACCATACCAGAGATCCAGCACAAGTTACCATCTTTGTGGAAAGGAGACGGCGTGGTTTTGCATGCTACATGCCGTTTTACTATAGGACACTGGTAGGCGGCCTTGCCACTTTTATATGTGTGCTGCATTCATGGATTGTGAATGAACTTTTTTATATTTATTTTTATTCAATTCATTTTATTAAAGGATAAAGCACTATGTTATTCCTTTTGTTTCCTCTCTTTCATTGTTCTCTGTATATTTGAATGAAGTATTTACATATCCAGGAATAATCCAAGAGAGGGTATATCGGTTGTATTTCCCTATGTACAAGAGTACAAATTAAGTTAGTGAGGGGTAAAAGGAGTGAAAAGACGACAGGTGGAGTAATAGTTTGAAGGTGGAGGAGCCTGGAGTTGGGGCCTCTTGAGATTAAAGGACATCGTTAGTAGTATTTGTGTGTTGTCCTATAGAAAGATGAGATCTAGAAACTGGAAGAGTTCTAATTGTGTATTCTTTATATATCATAAAAACAGCAGGCCTGACAGTCCTTGGGTTGAGGTACCCTATGAAAGGGATCTATTGAAAAGATACCATGGGCACCAAAGATATTATCTTTGAGAAAGTCTTATACTAAGATAAAATACATTAGAAGTCTGAAGACCTAACTAGGGAGGGGAGGTAGACATGTGCCTTTCATAAGTTTTTAATACATCTCTATGAGGTTACACTATATATATAAGGAGTTGCATTGAAAGTGTTGAATGTGGTTGGAATCTGTGCACAGGTCATATCACCATAAACAGTAAGTTGGCCACTAACATAAATAGAGACAATTCCCAGTCATCACTTCTACACGTACTGTACTGTCATTGCTTGCAGTCAAGAGGATATATCACAGAACTGTATATAGTGCTTTGATTTCCAGTGGAATGAAACACAAACAGCTATTTCCCACAGAAATACTTAAATGGACCACTCAAAATTCTTGTCACCTTTTAGAAGTAGTTAAAACAATTAGATTTCAAGCAGGTCCACAAATCAGTCTCCTTGATGTTCTCATTTCCACTGTACATAATGTTATTAGGAAATTTAAGGTCCATGGCACTGTAAATGGACAGATGAGAACAAATTAGAGCTTTTTTGTAAAGCATATCATCCCCAGATTTAATGGAATGGGGGGAGTAGTCACAGATATAACCCCTATAAAATAGTCTAAAAAAAAAAAAAAGATTTCTTTATGCATGCTAGTGTAGAGGGGGATGAAAATAGTACCTGGTACAAATCTCCAAACTATTCTTCAGTCTTGATTGAGGAGTCCCCGCGACCACAGCCAAGTTTTCATGCACCAACACAGAGAAGAGAATTATTCCTGGTATCACACCAGGTGGAAGTGTCCGAGGAACCTGATAGGAATGAGGACCTAGATCCACACACATGGGTTTTGATTTGCTATCAGCTGAAAGGAATAAGACAAGGCTCTGCTGAGAGATGACCCCACCCAGGTACCTCTCTCCACACATATGATCAGAGACAGCCAAACAGGTTCATGCCCAACAATGACAGACACACACAATGCTTTTCTCAGCAAGAAAGTATTCTACTATGAAAGGATATCTGTTCAGTTTGGCTGGTCACTCTTTCTTCGTGTGCAGAGTCCACAAATACTCACATCCGTAACTCCTAAGGTTGGCCCAGAAAAGTACTTCACTAGTACTGTCTACTGACTCCTACAGAAAGGACACAACTCCCATCTAGGTTAGCCAAAAACTGCTTAAGGAGACAGACACCACATGCACATTGGCCCTAACAACTATCCGTAGACAACTAGCCTAGAGGCACAACAAAATATCAAGGAATACAATGCACAGCAAACAGGACATACAACACAACTTCACAACAAGAGACTATAACGGGTGTAGATAACCTACCTTTAAAAGGGGCCTGGCTGTTTTAGAGTACTTAGTCAAGCTGTGCAGTTCCAGCAAGACCCAGAGGAGTTGAGCAATTGATGAGCAGCAGGGATAGGGCATGGGACCTGAGGATCTGATGTGGGCAGAGGCCTAGAGCCCAGGTGAGGCCTGGGGCTGTCTGAACCAAAAAACACAGAAGACTTACCTGATCTTGTCACTGAGCAAAAGTCAGAAGAGGCCACAGTAATAGCTCTTGCTGTAGTAGCCCTTCTCCATGGCTGCCCTAGATCAAGTCCTTCTTGCTTGATCTATCACAGTACGTACTGCCTCCTATAGCTGGACTAGCATACACTTTCAGCTTATAATACGCTTTAAGTGTATTTTACTCAAATGTATGCAATTTGCATACTATGCAGTCTTGTAGGTATCTTAAGATACCTGCGACTCTGCATACTATGCAAATTGCATAGTTTTTATAGACATAATTTATGCCTACGTTTTCTACATAAATTGATTCCAACTCTGCATAGGCCCCATGATCTCTGAAAATGGCTATTTTTGAAATTCCATTCACCACTTTCAAATATATTAAAAGCAGTAGAAAACACATATGGTCTCAGCAGCAGCAAAAAAAATGTACAACAGCCCATGTTTTATAAATCTACAAGTCCATAAATATTGGGACAACGACACAATTCTCATATTTTGGGCTATATACACCACCACAATGGACTTGAAATGAAACTAACAATATGTGCTTTAACTGCAGACTTTCAGATTTAATTTGAGAGCATTTACATTCAAATCAGGTGAACGGTGTAGGAATTACAACGGTGTCTATATGTGCCTCCCACTTTTTAAGGGACCAAAAGTAATGGGACAATCGACTCAAAACCTATTTCATGGACATGTGTGGGCTATTCCCTCGTTATTTCATCATCAATTAAGCAGGTAAAAGGTCTGGAGTTGATTCTAGGTGTGACATTTGCATTTGGAATCTGTTGCTATCGACTCTCAATATGAGATCCAAAGAGCTGTCACTATCAGTGAAGCAAGCCATCATTAGGCTGAAAAATCAAAACAAACTCATCAGAGAGATAGCAAAAACATTAGGTGTGGCCATATCAACTGTTTGGAACATTCTCAAAAAGAAAGAACGCACCGGAGAGCTCAGCAACACCAAAAGACCCGGAAGACCACGGTAAACAACTGTGGTGGATGACAGAAGAATTTTTTCCCTGGTGAAGAAAAACCCTTTCACAACAGTTGGCCAAATCAAGAACACTCTCAAGGAGGTAGGTGTATATGTGTCAAAGTATGTGTCAAAGTCAACAATCAAGAGAAGACTTCACAAGAGTGAATATAGAGGGTTCACCACAAGATGTAAACCATTTGTGAGCCACAAAAACAGGAAGACCAGATTAGAATTTGCCAAACAACATCTAAAAAAGCCATTACAGTTCTGGAACAACATCCTATGGACATATGAGACAAAGATCAACTTGTACCAGAGTGATGGGAAGAGAAGAGCATGGAGAAGGAAAGGAACTGCTCATGATCCAAAACATACCACCCTATCAGTGAAGCATGGTGGTGGTAGTGTCATGGCGTGGGCATGTATGGCTGCCAATGGAACTGGTTCCCTTGTATTTATTGATGATGTGACTGCTGACAAAAGCAGCAGGATGAATTCTGAAGTGTTTCGGGCAATATTATCTGCTCATATTCAGTCAAATGCTTCAGAACTCATTGGACGATGCTTCACAGTGCAGATGGACAATGACCCGAAGAATATTGAAAAAGCAACGAAAGAGTTTTTTAAGGCTAACAAGTGGAATGTTATGCAATAGCCAAGTCAAGCACCTGACCTGAATCAGATTGAGCATGCATTTCACTTAATGAAGACAAAACTGAAGGGAAAATGCCCCAAGAGCAAGCAGGAACTGAAGACATTTGCAGTAGAGGCCTAGCAGAGCATCAACAGGGATGAAACCCAACGTCTGGTGATGTCTATGCCTTCTAGACTTCAGGCTGTAATTGACTGCAAAGGATTTGCAACAAAGTATTAAAAAGTGAAAGTTTGATGTAGGATTGCTTAGTTTGTCCCATTACTTTTGGTCCCTTAAAAAGTGGGAGGCACATATAGAAACCGTTGTAATTCCTACACTGTTCATCTGATTTGTATGTGTTATATGTAAATTCCCTCAAATTAAAGCTGAAAGTCTGCAGTTAAAGCACATCTTTTTTGTTTCATTTTCAAATCCATTGTGGTGGTGAGTCCAAATATGAGAATTGTGTCGATGTCCCAATATTTATGGACTTGACTGTATGTGAGAGAACAGGTGGGAAAATGATTTACTCGGCCAAATAGGGGAGGACCCCAGATGGACCAAATATATGACTTAAATTCTATAAAGGTACTAAGTCATATAAATAAGATTTATTTTTATTTTTTTGAATGAACCCTCTTTTTATTGGTTGTCAGTGAATTCATAAAGATTTGTGGGGTTTTTTTGTTTGTTTTGTTTCTATGTATTTGTATCTTTCCCACTGTACCCAATCTATGGTGCTGCAGAATTTTGTGGCATCTTATTAATAAACGGAAGGCACATTTTGATATACCACTTGATCACAAATTTACAACGAAGCAAATGCATATATTCAGATATATTGGTAATAGTTAACACACACACACATTTTTGCCATCATCAATTCCCAACCAATACCCTAATTAATGTAATGGTCTCATTAAAGGAAGTATAACATAGCCAGTTCTGCATTAATATAATGGTTCACTGAAGATCCCTTTTGAAATTAGTATTAATAATATTATTACTATTGCATTGATGTATAAGATATCACAGTGCTCACAGCACGCACAAAACGGATATGCAAGGCAGAAAATAAATGCAGTTGTGAAAACAAATGGTAGGCAGTGACAATCTTTTGGAAAAAGGGAAGATCTGAACAAAATAAGTGAGCTCAACCGTTTGTAGGCAGAATCAGGGGAAGGCACAGCAGCATCTAGGGAAGAGATGCAGAACTGAAGTCAGAGGCAGATCGTGACAGCATGTGAATAGCTTCACTTCAATATATTTTTTTTAAAAAATCAATAAAGCAGTGGTGCTCTGTGATGCTCTTATGTTTCTTCTTTGAGTGCATATTATCCAGATAGAAGTGGAATTGTAGTACTATATATGCATCGGGTACATTTATCCCTCTTTTTTGGCAACCCATGGTTTTATTCAACTTTGAAGCTGTTGCCTGGAAATGTGTGCTACTACTCAGTTTTCAATCAAAAAGTTTACTGAGACGTTTTCCAACTAAGTTTTTGCATTTTTTAATCATTTAACAATTTATTTGTGAATCCTTTTGCTAAGAAGGGGAGGTGGGTTCTGTGTGTGTCTAATCAGTCCTGGGAGTAAGAGAGGATAGGAAAACACAGGGACTCCCACAGAGTCTGCAAATTGTATAGAAATCAATCTAATATAAAATATTAACACACAAAGCCATTAATGAACTGCATCAACATAAATGTCTTTACTTGTCTCAAAATGATTCCCAACTCGGCCCCTCCAATTTGACCAAGATCTGTGCCTCTCATCCTCATTCATTACTTTCCAGTTACAGGAGTTTTTTGGGGCTGCACCCACTCAATGGAATTACCTCTCTTGTATAAGACTTAACCCTATCTTCCAAACTTTCAAGCGTTCCCTAAAAAAAAATCACCTCCTTAGGTAATCTTATCAAATTCCTTAGCCACCCTCTTAACCTCCCCAGGCTATTCTACCTGATTGCCATTGTTATACACAATTCATACAAAAGTTGAGTTGCTGAGTGATTTTATAGCCTATAAGCTCTTTTCTCCATTGCATTATGGCTGGACCAGTGTATAATCTGAGGCAGTTAACCTTACATATCAAACTTCTATGTTCCTAAAGATTACAAGCTTCTGTGCAGCGCCCTCTTGCCTCTTTGTCTGTTTCGCTTTATTACAAATTTATTCCCAAATCTAAAAGGATGCGGAGTATGCTGGTATTCTATATAAAAATGTCATTCAATAAGTAAATACAAAACTGTGTCAGGGTATGGTTGAGATAATAGGACAGTGGCCTAGTGGTTAGCGCTTCTGCCTCACAGCACTGGGGTCATCTGTGTGGAGTTTGTATGTTCTTCCTGTGTTTGCGTGGGTTTCCTCCGGGTGCTCCGGTTTCCCCCCACACTCCAAAAACATACTGGTAGGTTAATTGGCTGCTATCAAAAATTGACCCTAGTCTTTGTCTGTCTGTCTGTGTCTGTGTGTGAGTGTGTCTATATTAGGGAATTTAGACTGCAAGCTCCAATGGGGCAGGGACTGATGTTAATGAGTTCTCCCTACAGCGCTGAAGAATTAGTGGCGCTTTACAAATAAATGATGATGATGATTAGATTCTTTTTTTTACAGTTTGTAAGCATTTGGATTTTGAAAGTTGACTAAAAGAGAAAACAACTAAAGCAAAGCAACAGTTATACAATATGAACCACATCTGTTCTCTGAAGCTTTGTTTTGTTTCAAAGAGAGAGAAGACACAAATATATTATGTAAACCTGAAAAACTGATTAACAGTTAACACATGCTGCCAATTTAAAACTGCTTTTCCTTCAGACACTGGCTTGTTTCCAGAGACATTTTATTCAGTTTACATCATGTCTGCCAGCGATATTTATTATGAAAATAGAAAAATGGAACTTGCTGTATTATTGTAAGGTAAACTGGGTAATGTTCAGAGATACCGTACAGCAATCATTATTCTTCAATGTCACATGGATTACATTAGTGGTAACATTAACTTTATTTCCTATTTTTGCATTTATGAGAAAAAAATACTTTAGATTCATGGTGCAGATTGAACAAATTTCAGTCTGAGGGCTACATTTTTTGGAGTGCCAGATGTTGTTCTGCGTGCTTAGTAATGTGACAATGGATATACCAAAGTGCATAGTGCAGCATAAAAAATGAACATGCATGTTATTGCAATAAGGGTACATACTAAGAGGATCATTTAGAGGTGGACGCATTTGCACTGAGAAAGTACATTGGAAAAGATCTATTGTAGAGTATTTATCATAGTTGCCTACTCTCCTGCAATGTCCAGGAGACTCCCGAATTTCTATATAATTTTATTAAAAATAACATATGCCCCTTTATCTACAACATCTAGATTACATTCACATCACACACACATCAAAGAGTCATAATTTAAGTCACTAATTATGGAGCTTACAGACACTTAACAGTATTTAGTGGAGATGAGTGGTTTTGATTCTGAAAAGTCCGATAGATCCAAATTTTGGGGTTCTGAGTCTACACGAGCCATGGTTTTGCATGCCATATTAGCATCCAAAAATCGAGGAAAAACTTAATTTCCTGTAAAATGTCTCACGGGTTTGGATCGATATCTTCTGTATATAGCCCTCCTCACTGTTCTCAGCTGCCATTTTAGAAGTGATAGCATTTGGATAGGAGGTTTTCTACAATTCTCTGTTCAGAAAATCGCTTGTAGAGAGTTGGACTGTGTGAAAAACGCAATGTATATTGCAATATTTTTACTGCTGAAATCTTAAGAATTTATTTAGAGATTAGTCTGCTGGAATTGTGTGCTGATCAACTGGGTGTGAGAGAGTAAAGAGTAGACAAGAAGTGGCTACTGGTTGTTGTAATAGTATATAATAGTATATATTCAGATTTAGAGAACTCTGAGAGACCTGAGATTTTAGGTTCCGAGTGAAACCTAGTCATGACTAGATCCCTCGCACCAAATTGCATCTGAAAATGAGACAAAATATAATTTCCATGAAAATGATTGATCGCGCGAGTTTTGTATAGATTTCTTCTATATATAGCCCTCCATCATGTTCTCATCTGCCGTTTTACAACAGGCAGCTGCAGTGATCTACAGTGAAAATCCCATTTAAACTAGACTACAGAGCTAGGCGGAGTGAAAGAGACAGATGGAAGGATAGTATAGCTGTGATTGATTATAATTCATTTGAATGCAGTTTAGTTCTCTAGAGATCAGTGAGATCATTGCAGAACATTGCAGATAAATGTTTTCATATATAGTTGTATATTGAGTTATCATTCTAAACTAACTAGTATTTAGTGGAGAATTACAGTGTGTTTTTGCTGTATGACTAATGGCAGCAGAACACAAAAAATAATTAGATATATTTCTTTTAAAATGTTATCTTTTTCTAGTGAAAATAATGTTGTATGGGACAGTGACATCTGTATTAAGTTGGAAAAAAAAGTAGGTGTTTGTGTGTGAGTGTCAGCAGCAGAACCCCTCCTAAAAGTTACTATATTCTAAACTTTTTATATTTTTTTTAATAGTTAAGGGACATTCAGTGACATCTATATTCGGTGGGGAAAAAAGGGTGTTTGCGTGTTATGGTGTTTTCTGGGCATTTTCGACATTCAGTGATCACATTAGACAAGCAGAGAGACACCCAAGTGTTACGTAATTTATTGACGCTATATAAATAAATATTGATGATCGACGAAGGTGGTTTGCACCCATACTAAAAAACTTCAAAGACTAGGCACGCAGTATATTTGCTACATATTAGGGCATTCATCATAGACCCTGATGCCACAGAAACAGACAGAGGTCCTGTGGTAATATAAACTTTGCCAGAAGAGATTACTTTAAATAGGGCTGTCTATCCAGGCCTGAAGATTCCAGACAGAGTGGGGATCTTGGAAAAGGTGGATATGGGGGCAACAGAACATTTAGAGGATGTATGAATGAATAAAGTTAGACATTTATAAAATTAGATAGACGAGGGTGGTCTGCACCCATAGTAAAAAAACTTCAAAGTCTAGTACTATGCACTTCTCGACGGGCAGCGCATTCATCGGAGGCCAAGGGCAAATCTTCAAATACCTTGTTTTATTTATAAGTTGCTTTTTTTATGCTACGAGTAAGGTAGATCTAGTTGACTAGTAAGTAATATGTGCTGTAATGCTGCCCTTGTGAATCAAACAAGGGGACTTGTATATATTTGCCAGTTACCATGTATAATTATCTACATCCTATATTTTCTACTGAAGGGTTGTTATTTGCTAATGTCAGATTTTTTGCATAGCTCTGTGAGACACTTTTTCATATTTTGTAACTAGATGGAGATTAAAATGTAAATCTTGCTTCGTCCTTTTGGCTAGTACGGTTGATTCGGAATGCCCTGAAGCGGCAGACCTCTTGGGTCTGATGCTGTAAAGCTTGGGGTTATTTATAGGTGCTTGTGCAAAATTCCAGCTGATATTTGTTTGCTTGAATGGGGTGTGGGTATATACTCTTTATGGGCTACACTCTGCCCTTATTGTCGGGTGCTCACTTCTTATGGGGAAGGCTGAAGAACCAGATCCCCAAGGGAATCTTCAGCCAAACTTGGCAACCCTGGGGTAAAGAGCATGGCCTGAGACTTGCGGCGGAGGAGGTCCTGAAGACCCATAAATATGGAATATATATATATATATATATATATATATATATATATATATAGTGAAGTGTACAAAATATGTGACACCTGTGTTTGCTCCTGATGAAGTCTGTTTTACAGACGAAACGCGTTGAGTATTTGCTGCTACACTACCATCGCTGATCAGATAGGCTTGTCATCTGCTTCTGGATGTGTAAGTTACTACTGTTTATAATAAACTTGAGTTTTTTGGATACTACATCTGTGTCCTTTCGTGTATTGAGGTAACCAATTGGATAATCAAGGTTGGCTGAAGATTGATAACACCCTCACAGTCCACAGGATAATCCTACAGATAAGCCATTAAACTTTTGGCTTCTGGTACGCATACATCTTCATTGGTGTGACCTGTTTGTGTATATATCTTCCTGAATGCTATTTGGCCTTGTGTGATCTTTCATCTTATGAACTAATCATATTTACTCTAGACACTGTCGATATCCACATGGTGGGAAGCTCTGGCTTATCCATTTCTGGTGGTTTGGTTCCTTCTCTGGATTTTTCCACTTGGCTCAATTAACCCACCATACTACACTATTGTGCGCCTCCTCTCATTTTATTTTTATATATATATATATATATTAATATACATGGGTCTTCAGGACCACCTCTTCCACAAGTCTCAGCCAGTCCCCTTTACCTCAGTTTGTGCAAGGTGAGGGTTTCAGTCCCACCACCACTGCATTTTAGGTCACCTGTAGGCCTTGTCCCCCAGAGGCACAGGCATCTCGGGCTCCAAACACCACCTGCCTTCTGGCATCAGACCAAGGAGACCCGTCTCTAATTTTATAGAGGCAGCTCAAAGCAGACTTTACCCAAAATTGCTGAAAATTTGGACAGTTGTGAAGGAAGCATTAAAAATTAGACTGGAAATGACTGGAAATGAATGTTATGTTAACGCTATAAATATAAATATAGAATCAAAAACAGCTCAAAATAACATTATTTTGCCTATTTTTCACAATTTTCAATTAAATTCAAAACCAAAACCAATACCTTTTGTGTTTGTGGTGTTGCATGCTGGCCCTTCTTTAAATATATATTTAACTGAATGACCCTTCCAAAATAGACAAGTATTGGAAAATAGAAAAGATTAGAATATAATATATAACCCTTTTTTGGGCTGTGCAACTGCTGCTGAATCTCACACGCAAACACCTAGTTTTTTCTAAATTATTTCAGTTGTCACTGCCCCACACAAAATTACTTTCACTAGAACTTTCAAGTTTAAAAGAAAGAAATCTGTTTGCTTTTTGGATTCTGCAGCCAATAGTCTGACAGCAAAAGCATACTGTTTTTTCTCAAAGAAATAAATATACTAGTTAGCACAGAATTATATCTTTCTAACCCAGTCTGTATATACTGTTTAGTACTATATACACACACACATTATATATATATGTGTGTGTGCTCTTATTCCTCCTGATCAAGTCCATTTGGAAACCGGAGCACCCAGAGGAAACCCATGCAAATACAGGGAGGACATACAAACTCCACACAGAAAAGGCTATGGTCGGGAATTGAACTCTTGACCCCAGTGCTGTGAGGCAGAAGTGCTACCACTACGCAACCGTGCTGCCCTATATATATTAACAGAAATTGAACAGCAAACTATAGTAGATGACTATACACTACAGAACTGCTTTACAATAATGACAGGATTCTATTGATTTCCTATGTCCCCAATTCACCCTTAACGTTATTTTATGAGTAGAGCACCGCAGCTTACCTCCTCCCTACACGCTGTCTGTTCTAAAATGGCACTGAAGAAAAGGAGGAAGTAGTATATATATTGCGTGTTTCGGGGGAAAAAATTCCAAAAATTACGTTTCGCCTTGTTTTGAAATACGATTTTGGCGGGAGAAACCGTGTCATGACTTAGTTTCACTCGGATCGCCAACATTGGATTTCGTAATCCAAACTGCTCACCTCTATTATATAGTATAGAAATCTGAACTGTATAGTGGAGAAAAAGCAGAGTGCTGTATCACCAAAACACAAATATATTTCTTGCTTTTAAAATATCAAGTGTTTCAATCTGAAAGCAATTGTGTGAGGGGTAGTATCAGTGACATCTGAATTATTTAGTGGTCCAAAAACAGGGTGTTCTTTGAGTCTGAGCAGCACACCCTTTTTTAAGAGTCAATTGTCTAAATTTTAATTATATTGTGGAGCAGTGCCAGAAGAATTGTAAGGTATCATTCCCTCCTTTTCCTATCTCATTGGGTGTTCACCTGGTGTGATGGTAGCTACAAGTAGCTCCAACTTCAAGTAGCTTTACTCTTCTTGTCAACCATGGATCAGTCTAGAGATCATGAGCATACCAGTACTGGTAATAGTAGTCAGGCCCGGCGCTCCCATTAGGCAAGGTTAGGCAGTTGCTATATGTGTGTCAGATTCTGAAGGAGTGAAAAGGTCCTGGTCCAATGCTATATTAGCATTGAATGTGCATACAATTTCCACCATCAATACATCAGATTTTAGCCTATAAGTTGAGGATGTGTGTCCACGTTACCAAATTCCATTTTGTTTCAATTTCTCCTGAACAGCAATTCCTCAGCTGTAGTGGAAGGTTGAAAAAAATATATGTTAGTCCTTAGAAAATGCCAGTGTACCGAATATACACTTAACTACAGATATGGGGACAAGTGGTACTGGTAAAAAGAAACACTACATGACCATGACAACCCACTGGGTAGTTGTATCGCCATTAGTAGCAGCAGAAACCATTTGAAATTTTAACAAATTAAGTGAGTTCTGTCACTGCCAGCATTAATCTAATCAAATCCCTAATAAACTACTGAAAAAGCAGCTGGAGAAGCTGAAGGAGGAGATGAAACATATTGATTCTGCAAAGTATGTTGGCCTTGTAGATCAAGTTCTTTATTCACTTCGCCAGGACCCAAGGGTCTACAGCATCTTGATATTGAATAACTACATTTTGGCAACTGTTACGAAACAGGGTCCCAATGGACTGAGGACTTTGTATTTATCACTCGTTTCTCACAGTATAATGTACTTTTTAATCCTTGGCCCAGTCTAAGTATATATACACCAGAGCATCTGTGTATTATGTGTATTGTTATTTGATGTTATTAGGTACATTTTGCCCTTGCTATTACCTGCATTACTGTATGTATTAGAAATATAAAGACCATTGCCATATTGTGTGAAAATAGCAGGACAACAGACAACAGAAGTCATTTTGCTTGTGTTATCTAATGTAATTACCATGTATCAAATGTCCATTGTTATGAGGTGTGGCTTAAATCTGGGTTGTAGTCAGAAAAATATCTGAATGACTATTAAGGTAGCTAGCTGGCAGCCCAAGTTAATTAGCTAGGTCAAAAGGTAATCTGAGAGGTATTCGGTTAGAACTTCTAAATCCAATGTGCCGCCACAGTACTATACTGGCTGAAATAGTATTGGCAAGGTATTAATATGTATCAATATTTATGTTATTTTATCAAAATGTATCACAGACTCAGATTGTGTAACACTGCAGGTACAATGTGTCAAATGTCTTAATGTTTCATACAAGCATGAAGTGTCATTCCCTGATGTAATATTGTAAACCTTTGTTAAGTGTATCCTTCCAAATAACTAATTCAGTCAAACCATTCCATTGTATTATCAAGGTAAAAGAACAAGTATGCTGAACATTTAAATAATTTTAGTGTCCACTGATAGATCCCTGCTAAAAGTAGGAGGGTTAAGACATTTGACCTTACTCCTTGTGTAAACAGCTTGGAATATAAGGGGAGCAGAATTCCAATAGAGGCTATTTTAGCTTGTAGGATTTTGGTGTAGAACACCTGAACAAAAAGGACTATGGGCCAGGCACTGTAGTGTCGCCAGAGGAAAACCTACCAGGACAGGGTCTGTGTGAATTGGTATCCCAGCCTGAGCAAAATTGTAACTGTCTAGCTAAAAGGTAGTGGTAATACTGCAGGAGGATACGATTCTGAAAGATACTGAAATTATTACTTTGGAGTGCTGACTGCAAGAGGCTGCTGGAGGGTAAACACTACCATTTACCCTGTACCTTGTGAACATCTTCTGGTTTTGTGTGGTCATAATAAAGCCTTATTTTGGATATACTCTGGTTTACCCGAGCTGAATCCCACAGAGGGTAACCACCATCCCAGCTAAAGGTGATTTCTTCTCAGCAATCATGCTTGATCCTCGGTTAAAGTCCAATGTAATGTCTTTATTTCCATCTGACTCAAATCTTCACAGATGCAAACAGCTCTTTGTTAGAAAGCTGTCAGCCAAAAGTGGCAGTCCCTGTCGCTAAAGTGCTCGGTTTATTAAAATATACATATCCTTTATAACAAATGGGTGGGACCAAAGACAATTCCATCTTGCACTATTTTAAATTATGGTCTTGGTCTGTCATCTTGTGTAAAATGCTATGTGGTAGACAGCTAGACATTTATTTGGTCAACATTCAAAAAATCAACAATACTATGTCGACAATTCAAGTGCCAACAGTGTTATTAGGTCAATAATTCACATGGTGGACAACAATTATTAGGTCAACAATTGTATTTGAAAAAAACAGACAAATGGACAGCGGCGACATCAGTAGATATTTTACACAAGATGATAGACAAAGCCATAATGTAAAATAGGGCCATATGAAATTGTCCTTGGGCCCACCCACTCACCCTATTAGTTGTGACAGCAAGGATTAGCACAGCTAGTCATTCATTCACGTATCCTATATCTTATTTTTGTGTTTACTGGCAAAAGAGACCTAAAATTCAGGCTATCTTGGTCCTGACATAGGCACCACCCAGTGAATTAAGGAGTGCAGGTGAGACAGAAAACGTATATTATCATTTTTATTTCTTATTTTTTAAAAAACATTTTATTAGAATTTTTAGAGCGTTTTTACCCTCATTTTTATTATTTACAAAACAGACAGCAAAAACCTTTATATGTTATGTTGGAAAAAGAAACCCAAATTTTTGGATCTCTGCAATCCTTACACAGACATTACCCATAAGTTCATGGATCACATTTGGGAAGGAAATACAACATCATTATTCAGTATAGATGGCAACATTGTTAGCAAATTTCTGATAGAACAATCCTTATTAAGTTATAAAATTACAGAATAAGACCGATTGCTACAATCTATCTCTGTGCTCCATTCATTTGATATTGAGCACTCTAAATAAACTACTATGCTGTAAATTATTAAATCATGGTTATTGAATCACAAAGTCACGTCTACCATATATGATACTGCATATTTCTAAACTGGGAGTTTTGTTCCTCCTGAATGATAACTGTTAATTGTATTAATTACTACTTTGGAGTATAATTTAAGAGAACTACATTAACTTTGCTAATTATCTTGTCACCTACTAATACTAAGATTGTAATACCACCTCACTTAATATAATATACGATTGTATGCACTAACACATAGGAACACAGTTTTGCAGTTTTATTAGATATGCAATAGATTCTATTAGCAACTGCCTTTTTGGGGTACTAAAACAATGTCATACTGGCACCTGGGGTCCTGGAACAATGACATTGACACTTGGGGGTTCAGAACAATGGCATTCTTAATGGTCCCAGGAGAATGCAACATTGTTACTTATGGTCTCAGCTAAAAAAACAGGTTGAGCATAATTTTAATACAAAATGTAGTGTAGTAATTTGTTCGCTGAGCATATAACAAGTCCACTTTTCACTGTGGGATGTGACATAGTGCACATTCTCTGTCTTACTATTTGTGGGATTATGAGTCAACATGGACATGCTAGGAAAATTAAAAAGGCAGTGAAGTCTGGCCAACTATCTCTTAGAATACCCCTTACTTAATTACAACTTTCACATTTTTCTTCTAAAATAATGTTTAAGACTTATTGGGCCCGATTTAGAGTGAGACGTATGTCCATTTGCATAGAATATTTTTGCGTTTTTTTCATACTGCACATGCTCATAAAGTGAATGTATGCAACTATTCAGACCTGCAACTTTTTAGCACTTACAACTTCTAAAGTCTGAAGAGGTGAAGAGGTAAAGTGAGAGGTGTGGGAAGGGCTGTTCTAATGTAAGCAATGTGTAGTAGCTGCATGCACGAGCAACTGTGTGCAAAATCAGACTGGCACATAGTCGCAGATACGGCTGACAAAGCGGTTTTATTTGTGGGTGGGCAGGACAGGGGCAGGTGCAAGTAGTGGATAATGACAAACACCCAAACTAGTGAACTGGTTATAATTGGAGGTTTGTCAACGAATCACAGATGCTTATTGTAACTTTAATAGTCACTCTACCATACTTGCCTTCTCTCCCGGAATGTCCTGGAGGCTCCTCAATTTTGGCGAGTCCTCCTGATGATCAGACATTCTTCCAGATTGGGGGTTAATAATGTGATTCTCTCATCCGGCCTCTAGTACCACCTCTATGCTGACAACACCCAAATCTACCTCTCCTCCCCTGACCTCTCACCTTCTGTACTAACCCATTTAACCAATTGTCTCTCTGACCTCTCCACATGAATGTCCCAATGCTTCCTAAGCTCAACATGTCCAGAACAAAGCTTATCAACTTCCATCCTCCCAGAGACACCACCTCCCCTAAAATCTGACACCACCTCCCCTAAAATCTGCCTAACTGTCAACACTACAATTTCTTCAGTCTCCCAAACCCAATGCTATGGTGACATATTTGACTCTGCTTAATTCCTCACGTTCAGTCTTTCTCCCAGTCAGGTAGTCTACATCTTAGAAATATTGCCAAAATACATCCTTTTCTTACCAAAGATGCTACCCAAAACTCTTACCCACTTTCCCATCATTTTCCACCTTGTCTACTGCAACCATCACCAATGTGGCATATCCCTGCTTAAATCCATCTTAAATGCTGCAGCAAGTGAGATCTTCCGCTTTTGCAGTTCCACATCAGCAGCACCATTGTACAAATCCCTAGACTGGCTTTCCATGTCTTTCGAAATCCAATTGAAATTACTCACTCTTACCTACAAGGTCCTAAACAATTCCAACCCTTCATACATTTCAAATCTCATATCAATATACTCTTTAACCTTAGCCAACAGAACCTTGCTCCAATGGAGGAACGTGCCTTATGTACGGCCATATCAAATTCCAAATTTCACATGCCCTCAAGGACATGCCTATGGGTGTGACACCATTAATCCATTCACCCAAAAACTGATTTCATAGGAGAGAGAGGTCATTGTTCGAAACATTTGGAGACACTGAGTTAATCAAACCATCTCTAAGGTAACAGGTGTAGGAACCTGAATGATCATATGGATCAGGGACTGGATCTCTTTCCAAAGACTATCCAGTGTAGGCAAGCCCAAATTATGTGAGATGGGGTGCCAGTCTGTTTACACTCTCTACAACACATGGGTGAGTTAGAGGAGAACATTCTGTACAGCCTGAACCAAGTACACTCTATCAGCTCATTTAAAAAAACATTTCTGTGTTAAACATTTAGAGACTTTAAATATTGAGCTGGATCTATTCTCTATAGATCCCAAGTTCTGTTTCCCACTGGAGTGCTAATTTGAGTCCCTCAAAATCATATAATTCCTATAACCTGCCAGTTCCCCAAGTTGAGCTTTTGTATTTTATGTGTGAGAGAAATTCCTGGAGGGAAGGTTATGAGACAGTGCAACTTATTTGTGGCATCCCAAAGTTTCATAGTGTATCTAGATGAGGGGTACAGTTCCAAGTTGTGATTGGTGTTCTTGAGGAAACCAAAAATGCCAATGCAGCATGTACTAGAAAACAGCTTTGCATTCCATATTAACCTAAGCAATATAGTCATCTGATTTTCTACAGAATGGATTCTGTGTGGCAAACTGCTACAGTAGCGAGTGCAATACTGTCCTAACCTTTGCGAAGACACAGCTGATGTCTATCTTTTAAGAGTTCTTTCAGTCCAGATCAACTATGGGAAACCTCAAGGGTTGGATCAGATTATAATTTATGGAAAAGTAGGATAGCAAAATACTTTCCCTTCAGTACATATAGAATATTATATATTATCACTCAATAGAATATTAAAAAAGTTTTATTAAAAATAAAAAAAGAATCAAACATTATTATGAAATCTGTAGTTAAAATATACAACATAAATAGAAAAAGCAGCATATAAGTCTATTTTGTGTCTAAAAAATATTTCATATTTTCCTTTATATTGTCCTTATCAGGTACCTGATTATCAAATTCTTATAATATTTAAGATCATCAGTGGTGCATAGCACAACTTGTTACTGCGATATTGAAAATATAGTTTTTATACAGAATCTTCTACAAACTTTTCAGTGATCAGCTGTAAACAAATGTTTGTACTGCACAGATATTAAGACCCAAACCTTTGAAAGATAAATCCGGGATCTTGGATGTATGTCCCTCCTTCTAATGTCCCATACCAATCAGTCACTATTAATAATGAGACCTGTATTACCTGTGATCAGCTGATTACCCAGCAGGCGGGCATCCGTAGTTGTCAAACACACCGCATAGCAAAATATCTGATTGTCTCCAGGCAGTCTCTGGGCACTTCAGTACTCAAATTGTTAATCCGTTTGGAACAGAGAGTGGGTAAATAGTAGCAGCACTTTAGTTGACAAGCCCATCAATCAGTTAGTGAAGTATTTCCAGGTTCATATATTTCATAAAATTTGTTAATAAAACAATCTGACCGGTTTTTCCACACTGGAATGTGGTTTCTTCAGATATATCAATCCACATGCAGAGGTCTTTACACCAATCAGGAAACATAAAGATAATATGGCATCTGAAAACACCTGAGAGCTACAAATCAGTTACTCCAGGTGTTTGTTTAGAGGTATCAGGGTGGCTATGTCAATTACCCTCTTTTTCACAAACTTTCTTAATCAAATATACATTAATTCCTAAATATTTATTAATCAGATATCAAACAATGTATAACACAAATTCTTAATAAATAGATGTATGGCTAAACAGCAGTCTCCACTTCTAATTATAACTAAACTATAATTAAAAAAGTAAATTTAAAAATTACATATATTGTTTCATTTATCCTGGTATTTGAACTTCTATCCTTAAGTTTCTAAGACTGTTCACTAACCATGGTAGCTATTTGTTCATCTATGCAATGGAGTCATTTTTTTATTTTATACTATGAAATTACTTTTTTTCTTTTCTCATACTCATTTTTCCTCTTGTTATTAGAAAACAGTTTAAACCCATTACATAACCTATTTATACACAAGCAAACAAATGGAAGTCGAGGTTGGTATTTCAAATTTATATACCAAACTATTTTTCAAGTTCTCCTTATTTCAATAAATATAGAACTTATTATTATTATTATTATTATTATTATTATTATTATTATTATTATTAATGGTCGAAAAAGAGATACATCAAAATACATTCTTTCAAATAGGTTAATCCATAATTTGAATCGAGCTCATTATCTTCTCTATCTTAGGCCATCTAGTTAACTCAGGGTCATCTGGATTCATGTTATCTCATAGATGTTAAAGCACTCTAGTCTCATATTTTACTGTTAGGGATATCTAAATTCTGATACTTTTGGAATTATATCACAAAAGTGTTTATACTTCTTTTAACATAGACATAACTAAAATCAAAGCAAATCCCCATAACTAAAATATATTCAATTTGACACAATCGTTAGGTCATTTAGAGTACATTGAATCCATAGCAAAGATCCAGAAGGCTTCCCTCTTACTGAGGGAAGCAAATCTATCTCCTCCCCTTTCTGTCAACTTAATATGTTCTATAGCTGTAATTTGTAATCCTTCTAAAGAGCCATTGTGTTTATGTACAAAATGTCTAGCTACACTTTGCGCACCATTTTTATTTAGAATGTTTCTCCTATGCTCTAAAAATCTCGCATTTAGTGTTCTTGTCGTTCTGCCCACATATTGGGCCCCACACCTGCAATCTATCAAATAGATCGCATATTTAGATAGACAGTTTATGAAATCTTTTAATTCGTTAATCCAGTTGACCCGCAAATCGGAAGTAGAGGTGGAACGCAAACGGCATTCCACACTCCACTAAAAACTTTAGGATTATCATTAGAATTTCATTAACATCATCAATGGACATATTGAATCGTGTTGGAATATTATAGGGATGGACATTGTGGACAGTAACACACTTGGTACTCTTCTGGATTGTAATCTGTATATTCCTTTTGGATTGTGATTTGTATACTTTTAAGTGAAACTATGTAATTTCTATCTTCACCCTTCTAAGTTTACAAATTTGATTCTAATTTAAATTATATGTGAGTTTTAATATGCGTTTTTTATGGTATATCTATGTGACCTATGAACCTAAATTAAGGCAAACTTCCTGTATAAAAAGGGAGTCAGTTTGTATCAGCCCTATCCTTGAAATTACCTGTCTCAAGAGGTTGAAACGCATTGGATTGAAAAGGCTGTAATATCTGGAACTAACAGGACTCCATATATACCATCTGAAGTACGAGAGGAGTGGAGACTGTGCAGATACCCTGGGGATTTATAACATCATGCTCATATCTATCTCCATCTGGTAGGGATCCTCATACTACCATGTTCCAACTTTTTCTATTTTAATATTTTTTATGTATCGTTTTTATACATGTGTGTTATGTATGCATCTATGAGCAATAAAAGTGTATTTTAGTTATAAATGGTATCACGCTATATCCGTTTTATTTTTTCCAGATCTACACTGAGGGACTATATCTGGAAGGAATTCTCAGCACTACCATAGAGGGAAGATTAAATAACTAAAGAAATTTGATACCAGGCCTTTTATCAGTCTTCCTCCAGACATCATATCACATTGAAATTATTTGAGCACTGAAGGTGATTGTGTATTGATTGTCTAGTAAGTAGAACCACATAGAGATACTGTGATGGAACAAATTTTACAGATTGAATCACATTTAAGAATTTTTTTCAAAATCTTTGTTCAGTTCATGTATAATAATTTGGTCTAAAGGATGTCACACTATGTTATATATTTTTTTTTTTACATGCAATACATCACTTCGAAATAACACGGAGGGAAGGATCACAAAATTGTGATATGGATCTACCTGTCATTTGAATATAAGTATTTTTTTCACTATATATGATTGTATTTGTTTATTGTGTTAATTGTTTTTGTGTAAGGTGTCAATCTATTCAATTATTGCTTAATACACTCTCTGGTTTGCAGAGTTATGTGAATACAATCAAGGCCACCTTAACTACTTTATGGGCCCCCGGGCAATGCAGTGCACCGGGCCCCTAAAAAAAAATTATATATATATATATATATATATATATATATATACATATAAAATCACTTTTTTTTTTACATACATATATATTTTTTTTTTACACACATACACTATATATATATATATATATATATATATATATATATATATATAGGGGCCCCCTTAACTTACCTTAAGTCCGATCCCCTTCTCTTCTTTTTTCCGTGCCGCCGAGTCTCTTCTGCGCTCTTCCGTGCTGTGCTCACAGTGAATGCTGGGCGAGCACAGCATGGAAGAGGGGACCAGGGAGGGAGCCGGATCGCCGCTGATGTGACCGCAAGGATTTTTTTTTACAGCGCTGCCTCAGACGGGCCCCTTTGCCAGCAGGGGCTCCCGGGCACCTGCCCATTGTGCCCAATGGAAGAGACGGCCCTGAATACAATCAGTGGCACTGATTACTCTTAAATTTAAACATAGATACATTTTTTGGGAGCATTTGTGTGGCTCCACTTGGAGGAATAACAGAGCTGAGAACAACGCGGTCTACCACTTTTTATTTTTCTTAAAGAGCCTTTTGTATGCTAGTCTGGAAGAAGAGTAGTGGGTGAGATCCTGCCTTCTATTGGAGATTTAGAAATTCCCTGCATGGATCTTGATTAGTTGCTTGAGGCAATATGGAGCAGAATAAGTTGAGAGTATATTAGAGTAAGTCAGTCTGCTGGACACAATCTGCCATTATGTCATTAATATTGTGTAGCTCCATGTTTTCATGCACTTTAGTGAGCTCATGTTGGAATTTAACCAGCTCCCAAAACTTAGATTCAATTTAATCTGTTCCCTCCCATAGCTCAGAAAATTATTTCTCAGTCTTGATTTATTTCACTAAAACTCTCATGTCAGGCAATTTATCTGTGTGTATAATGAATACTTTAATGGCACTAACACATGAAGCCCCATTCTTCAGCAGTGGAAGTGAAGGCAGCACAGGCTTTTAGGCTACTGTATCGCAGTGGCGGATCCAGGAAGGGGCGAACGGGGCAATCGCCCCCCTAGCAGGGGCTTGCTGCCGACGGCTGCACATTATGTGCAGGTCCGTTCTGCAGTGACAGTGTGCTGCCCGGCTGCTCTGATTGTGTTTCACAATCAGAGCAGCCGGGCAGCACACTGTCACTGCAGAACGGACCTGCACATAATGTGCAGCCGTCGGCAGCCTCAGAAGGCAGAAAGGGGGCGGGGCCTAAATCGCCCCCGGTACACCAATTATCTAGATCCGCCCCTGCTGTATCGCTGTGGATGTCCCAGAGTTCAGTGCTCATGCTTCCATTCGCGAGACACACAATGCTGTACCCCATTTGAAATTTTTAAAAAAAATTGTCAATCAAACAGTCTATTCCCCCAGCCCAACATATAGAATACTGGAATTATTTTTCTAAAACAGAAACATAATTGCTGTTCATGATTATTTCCTTTTAGCATCCCGTAAAGTTAAAAACTCTTGGACAAGAGTCCATATTTTTGAGCAAAATATTAATTTCCATACTTAATATGTGCACAAAAAAATGCAGAACTAAGCGCAGAATAGAGTTACTACTGTGTACACTTAGTGACAAAATGGGTAAAGGGCAGGCAAATGTAGGGCAAGTAGAGTAAAGGCATGTTAACATAATTACAGCACATTCAGTGGTTGAATTTCCTCCCAAAATAGCTGCTACTAGCACTAGGCTATGACAGGCTTGGCTGGTGACACTGTGAGCGAAACCCATGGCATGGGGTCCCCTAGCCTGTTCAGCATTCTGCTAAGGAATCGGGCCTGCTAAAACTATGTACTCCCCAGAATAAAACAGCCTCTTGCTGAAAGGGCTTTTTCCAAATACCCCTGAGATGGTGGGAGTGGGGTAATAAACTTTAAATAGCTAGCACTGCCCTCTGAGGGACAGGACCAATATAACGCAATTTCAGCGTTATGCTCCCCAACAGCATTCTTGGTCTATACTACAAAGTTAGATTCAATTTTAAACTCCAAAGTTGATGAAAGCAATAGTTACCAGGCCAGCTGCAGGTGCATCAGATCTACAATGCACTTGCTGCCTTTTCCAGTACATTTAAAGTCTGCATTTGCTTTTTTTTTTTAGCTGAGAATCTAGTGAACTAAATCAGACACTGAAATGTATATTACCCCTGGGAAGTGTAAATATATTTAAAGTTATCTCTATTTGTAAAAGTATGAGATGCGTTAAGTTCATATTTGTTAAAATTATGCTAGGTTGTATTAATTGTTTGCTTAGTAAGAATAGTTCTTTTATGAACCTTAACAAAGCAAATGAATGTGTCATTTACGTTGTGGATGAAACGGAGAGATGGGATCACAAAACATGGTAAATAGGGTGACATAAGGTGATAAATAGGTTACACTGGTCAACATGATTTTTTTCACAAGAAAACCGAATATTGTCTCTAGTGTAGTTTCAAATGCTGAATTCAAATATGTAATTAGAATGTTTACATTAGGCATAGTGTGTTTGTGGCAGTTACTTTTATTTTATCATATGTTAGTGTTCATTATGGCCTGTCATACACACACAGACAGACAGGGGCATACAAACAATATATGGAGGATCTTGGACATCAACAATGGCCAGATGAGTGGCGATTGTTCATAGACTCATCAAAAGTTAGTATGAAGGCTGTGCTTCTGCATAACAGCAATAAATTCCCATCAATATTTGTAGAGCATGCCGCTGATATGAAAGACATATAAAAATATGAATTAGCTGTTAGAAAAATATAACTGGAATATCTGTGGTGGTTTGAAGGTCATTGCTTTATTGCTTGGTTTGCAACTTGGGTACACTAAATTCTGCTGTTTCTTGTGTGAATCGGACAGCAGGGATAGGAAGTCTCACTACATTAGAAAACAAAGGCCTAAATGTGAACATCTTATTCCTGGGAACAAAAATGTATTAAATAACCCTTTAGTCTTGAAAGTGTATTTTCCTCCATTGCGTATTAAACTAGGACTGATGAAACAATTTGTAAAAGAAATTGATTAAAACGCTGTGGCATTTATGCATTTGAAATCTAAATTTCCAAAAGTAAATGATGCAAAACTGAAAGAGGGAATTTTTATAGGGCCACAAATAAGATCAGTAAAATTATAAGGAACTGTTAAACCCACTGGAAAAAGCAGCCTGGTTGTCATTCAAAAAGATCTGTTCTTGTTTTCTTGGAAATCATAAAGCAGAAAACTATCGTGATATAGTGAGTGAACAACATGTCTTTAACATTTTACTTCTTGGACTCCCACCTAGACTTCTTCCCAGAAAATCTTGGGGCTGTCAGTGATGAGCATGGCAAGCGTTTCCATCAGCAGATTGCTATGATGGAACCGAGGTACCAAGGCAAATGGAGTTCCAGTATGCTGGCTGACTATTTCTGGACTATGGAGAGAGGCAAAATATGCCCGAAAATCATCATCTACAACTTTTTAGGTCAGCCAGTATGAGCTCTATAATTATCATTTAGACTTGCGTAAGTACTAATTTTATAACACTTTAAATTTATGTTACACAAAAAACCTGTCTGATTGCGAAATCTGAATGCATTCTTGAATTCAGCATGAAAAAAATACATTTAGAATCAGTTTATTTAGTTCTTGTGAAAGAAAAAAGTTTATTTTTGTAGACCAGTGTTATCGATTAAACCCTTTACACACTATGGCCCCTATTTATTACCCACCACATTTTAAACACTATGTATTTCAATCCTCATCGCAAAGATGAGGATTAAAATGCTGTGCATAATTATTAAAAATCTTCAATAGCTGCAGAGCATGACAAGCTAAATATGTTACAACAGAAAATAATTGAACATGCAATATTCACGTCTAAATCATGTAGAGTAGTTATCCTACTTAGGAAAAGTATTCCATATACAATCCACTCTCAGATCTCAGACCCAAAGGGTCGCTATATTATCTTAGACATTACTGTAGATAACATGAGACTTACGCTATGTAATTTATATGCTCCTAACCGATATGACTAGAAGTTTTTTCTTGATGTTGTGTCTAAACTTTATTAATTTGTAGACTCTACTATCATTTTAGTGGCGATTTCAACATTGTAGCCTCTACAATGCTGGATGGGGGGTGGCATCTTGCCGGGGGAGCCATCCATCTAAGGTAGACATAAAATATATTGCTAACCAGTTACACCTACTTGATATTTGGCACTTACGCAATCCAGCAACCCGAGAATACACATGTCTCTCAGTAGCACATGGAACCCTTTCTTGGATAGATTACCTTTTAGCCTCAACCTCTTTACTAAATTCCTTGCGTCCCCACCCCATAGCTCTAACTGATCATGCTTTGGTATGGTTGGAATTGGCCAGCGGTAACCCAGAGGCTTCCACAAACAGTGGAGATTTCCCTCATATTTAGCTAATTAACTACCCTTTAGGAATAGACTCATTGGCATGAATTTCTTTCTAATATAATGAATATCACCAGTCTGACCCTATTCTATTTTGGCAGACGGCCAAGGTGGTTCTCAGAGGGAACAAAATCTCATACGTCGGTAAATATTATAAATCTCAATCACAGTTTTGTCTTGATACACAAAATGAACTAACCGAAGCCTACCAAGTTTGGAAGCAGAGTAATTCCCCCTCTGACAAACGCCGCTATGATCAAAAGAAATCCCAGTTTGATAACTTACTCATGCAAATAGCAGACAGGAACTCCCGACTATCCAAGTTTAAATTTTATAGACAGGGCAACAAAAATAGCCGCCAGTTGTCCAATTTGTTACAAGGCGAGCGCTCCCTACTAATACCTCTGTCTTTAAGAATGAGGCTGCTGTTCTATTATCCAAGGGGAAAAAATCCTCAATATCCTTCATGATTTCTATGAAAAGTTGTATAAACAAGATACTTTGAGCATAGACAATAAGTGATTGTTTCTGGATAAAGTTAATCTCCATATAATGGACCAACAAGCTGAATCACTCTTAGCACTCTTAACACTTTAAGTGTGGAAGAAGTCACTTCCACACTTAAAGAGTTAAAATCTTTCAAATATCCTGGCCCAGAAGGTCTAAGTGGAGAATTTTACAAGATACTAGCAAATATTGTTGCTGAACCGCTTACTAAATTCTTAAATCATATTCTTATTAATCACACTTTACCCCTTCATTTTAACTCCGCTACTCATAAGTTTTACCCAAACCGGGTAGGCCCCTGGAAGAATCAGGCTCTTATATACCAATATATTTATTGAATGTAGATTATAAAATTCTAACTAAAATCATGGCAGAAAGGCTGAAAACCATTTTGGCCACAATAATCCATAAAGGCCAAATAAGCTTTCTTTGGGGGAGAAATTCAATTACAAATATTAACTATTATGTCCCACTTGAACTCCTCTGGGGACCATAGCCCACACCTGCTTTTATCACTAGATGCTAAAAAAGCTTTTGACCTCGTGACTTGGGATCACTTATTAAAATATCTCAGAAGGTTTGGTTTCCCAGAGGAATTTATTATTACACTACAGACCTTATATACTAATCCACAAATTCACATAGTTTCTAATGGACATATATCTAACCTCTTTACTATACAGCGAGGCACATGTCAGGGGTGTCCTTTGTACCCTTCATTGTTTGTATTGGCATTAGATCCTTTGGCCATCGCTCTTAGATCAGATGAGGTCTACTCTTTTGTAGTTGTTCATAATCATGAGTGCAAATTAGCTTTGTTTGCAGATGACAAGATGCTGCTGGTCTTCTGACCTGAGCAATCAATTCCCTTTATAGTCAATTTTACTTTCCACATATGGGATATTTACGGGATACAAAATTAGTTTCCACAAATCTGAAATTTTAATTATCACTGAACAACCAGTCACCCCCGAACAGTTGCTTACATTGTCACTTTTCAGTACAATTTACATTGTCATGCCAGCCTCAGTAACCTATATAAATATAACTATCCCCCAATCATTCAGAAAATTGAGTTTATCTTAACAAATTGAAAAAATGTAACCCTTTCTTTACTAGGCAGAAACACTGTGTTTAAATCTATTATTTTCCCTAAATTGGCATACCCGTTGCAGATGCTCCCTGTCTGCTTCACTAGGCTCGATGTTCATAGATGCACAACACTGTTTAATATATTCCTATGGTGTGGTAAAAAAACGTGAATTAAAAGAGCCAAGCTAAGTCAGCCTAGGTCACGTGGTGGAATTGGATTTCCTGACATCAATGAGTTTGTGTTCAGCACTCTTTAGATACGTTTCAGGCTGGTTACTAAGGTAGGAGTTCTTTATAGATTTAATCTTAGAAAATTATTTATTCCACCTGTACCTTGCTGTGGCTCTCATACACCTTCCTAGATCTCAGCTTCCCAAGAGGGCCTTGAACAACATTCTTTTTCATTACACCTATAAGGCATGGACATCTATCTCAAGGAAATTAGATCACTCTCAGGCCACTACTAAATATGCAGTGATATGGGGAAAACCTACATTTACCCCAGGCATGGACAATAAGCTTTTCTCTCTACGAGAAACAAATTCCTCAATCCGAGATGGCTGTCACGGGTTCAGATTCAGGATGGGCCTCGATGTCTGCTCAAGTGGATACTATCCCCCCCCCGAGATGCGCAGAGTCTAATGGAAGAGAGGATATCGCCAGAGAACCCCACAAGGGGAAATGGACTTATTGGCTCTCTAACTGTAGGTCGCGGTCCTCTATGGGGGCCACTAGCGAGACTAGACGAGCGAGACTAAATGGAATGTCAGGAGATAAAGGTGACAATGCATATTCCAACAGGTAAGTAGTAGTTTAGATGACAAGAGAGTGCAACATTCTGTGAGGTGCTGCTGCACCGAGGTTCTGGTGAACAGGATCATCATCATCACCACCATTTATCTATATAGCACCACTAATTCCGCAGCGCTGTACAGAGAACTCACTCACATCAGTCCCTGTCCCATTGGGGCTTACAGTCTAATTTCCCTAACACACACACACACACACACAGACAGACACACAGACTAGGGTCAATTTAATAGCAGCCAATTAACGTACCAATATGTTCTTTTTTTGTAGGGTGGGAGGAAACCGGAGCACCTGGAGGAAACCCACGCAAACACGGAGAGAACATACAAAGTCCTCACAGATAAGGCCATGGTCAGGAATTGAACTCATGACCCCAGTGCTGTAAGGAAGAAGTGCTAACCACTTAGCTAACGTGCTGCCCTGGAGTAGGATCGGAGGCAAAGCACAACCATCTGCAGAGAGACAGCAGCGTCTAGACCGCGAAGAAGGTGAGTCAAGTATGTATAAAAGAGCAAGGCTGTAGGATGATGAGGCGCTGAGATCCTGATGAGCTGGAAGCCCTGGAGCAGGATCAGAGGAGACGCATAACAATCTGCAGTGTGGCGGCAGCGTCTTGGCTGCGGAGGAAATACAGGTATACACTGGAGAGTAATAGGTTGCAGGATGATGAAACACTGAGGACCTGATGAGCTGGAAGCTCTGGAGCAGGATCAGAGGTGATGTGCATCGATTTGGAGCTTGGTTGCTGAATCCAAATAATAATGAGGTTGAAGCAATAAACAGGAGTCAGACTAGGAGATGTCCTGACAGAAAATAAGACCTGAAGATCTGGTACATTAGTAGGGAGGTAGGTGCTTTAAATAGACAGGACTGACAGGCAATTAGCCAATCAAGTGAATGCAGGAAGTTTTGAAAAGACCAGGGGTATATTTACTAAACTGCGGGTTTGGAAAAGTGGAGATGTTGCCTATAACAACCAATCAGATTCTAGCTGTCATTTTGTAGAATGTACTAAATAAATGATAACTAGAATCTGATTGGTTGCTATAGGCAACATCTCTACTTTTTCAAACCCGCAGATTAGTAAATGTAGCCCCAGGTGTACACATGCTTAGTGCAGACCAGCAAGTAAATGCAGGGGGTATGAACAGAGATCAAAATGAATGGTTAACTGGTGCGATGTGTAACAATGTCTTTGACCCTGGGGGAACCTTACTCACATTTCAGCAGCTTAAGGAGAAATTTCAGCTTAGCAGTTCACATATTTTCATGTATTTACAATTTCGCTATTATGTCATGCTCCACACTGAGGGGAAGATGACTTTGCCCACCTACAGTGCTTTAGATAAATAATTGCATTTTTCAGAAAGCCAGAATTTTAAAATTGGTTATCTGTACCATGACATTTTACTACGAGATTTATCACATTTTTGGGAACTTACAAAGGTAGCTTGGGCCAGAGATTCTGTAACACTCTCTTCTCTATGGATTTTGCTAAGTACCATGACAATGTCATGAAATGGCTACATTCAACCAGACTGCAGGAGGTACATAGAAACATCTTCAACAGAGCCTATATATCACAAAACCAATGAAAACATTATGTGAGAGAAGAATCTGGCTCTTGTCACAAATGTAAATGCGCTCAGGCTTAATTTTTCCACAATATATGGGAATATTGGAAACTCCAAAAATTCTGGAACAAGGTTTTGAATTTCCTAAACGCCTCTTTGGGTACCTCCCTACCTCCTGACAAAGTTGCTATCCTTTTTTGCAACTTTGATCATTGGATCGTATTACTTCCCCAAGGGCGATCCAAGATATAAAACCATTCCGTACAGTGGTGCTTACCATTGCCTAGTTATCCATACTCAGGCATTGGATAACTGCTGCCCCCCCCCCTCTCTTTCAGAAGTTAAAACCGAACTACTGGACACATTATATTTTGACCGAAGAGCAACCCTTCCTATTATTGAAAAGGGAGTGTTAAGATTTTATGCAAAATGGGGCCCATGTATTGAATCAACATCCTCCAATCTGAGAAATAGTATCATGAAACTTTTTTCCGACACTACCAGTTCTCAACATAGAGCGCTGGAGACGGCGCAGACCGTTATGACCTAATAGGGCCTTCATAATTATATGCTTATTAGCGACTTTAAAGTATACCTGAAATTTCAGCTAGATAGCCTAAAAGTGTTTCTGTTTATAGCATTAACATTATTTTCCAGTCTGTTTTCTAATGATCCCTTCACAACTGTCCCAATTACCGCCCCATCTCTCAGTTCCCATGCCACTCCAAGCTTCTCAAGAGAGTTGCCTACACTCGCCTCACACACTTTCTTACAGCAAACAACCTATTGGATCCTCTTCAGTCAAGCTTTCGCTCTCAACACTCCACAGAGACTACGCTGACCAAGGTTGTCAATGATTTGATCACAGCAAAAAGTAAAAACCATTACTCTCTTCTAATTCTCCTAAATCTCTGCTGTATTTAACACTGCTGACCACACTCTCCTCATACAAATGCTATAATACCTAGGTTTTGAAGGCACTGTCCTATCCTGGTTCTCATCCTACCTATCTAATTGCTCTTTCAGTGTTAATTTCTCTGGATCCACCTCTGCTCCGCTTCCTTTATCAGTTGGAGTACCGCAATGCTCAATCCTAGGTCCTCTGCTATTGTCTATCTACACCACTTCTCTTGGAAAACTAATAAGCTCCTTTGGATTTCAACATCATCTCTATGCAGATGATACACAAATCTATCTATCCTCTCCTGATCTTTCACCATCTGTGTTTTCTCACGTTACTGACTGTCTTTCTGACATTTCATCTTGGATGTCTTCTCGCCAACTCAAACTTTCAAATACTGAATTAATAATATTCCCACCCAAAAACAGAATCTTCCTGCCTGACATTTCTATTTCTGTTGATAACATGACCATAAATCCCACCCCACTAGCTCGCTGCCTAGGTGTTATCCTTGACTCACAACTATCATTTATTCCCCACATCAACTCCATATCTAAATCATGTTACATACATCTAAAGAACATTTCTAGAATACGCACATATCTCACACAAGACACCGCAAAAACCTTACTTCATGCACTCATCATCTCCCGCATTGACTGTTGCAATTCCCAAAGTCAGACTTGAACCCCTACAATCTATTATGCACACAGCGGCTAGATTGATTTTCCTTGCGTTCTTCCTTTGCTAAGCCACTCTGTCAGTTTATACATTGGTTGCCTGTATTTCAACGAATCCAATATAAAATTCTTCTACTAACATACAAGGCCGTCATCAAAATTGCACCGACATACATTTCCTCAGTTGTCTCAAAATATCTCCCCACTCGACACCTCCGTTCTGCACAAGATCTCCATCTCTCTTCCACTCTCATCACATCCTCCCATTCTCGGTCACAGGACTTTTTCGACTGCACCCACTTTGTGGAATTCTCTCCCTCGCACAGTAAGACTTTCCTCTAGTCTCCAAACCTTCAAGCGTTCTCTGAAAACCCACCTCTTCAAACAAGCTTATGATATTCCTCAACCACCATCTTAATCTCCCCTATTACCACCCTCTACACAGCTAACACAAGACAACAACCCTCTGACCAACATTGGTACACACACAGCCCACTCAGTACTTTTACATTTGCATTCTAGCTGGTCCAGTGTAATATATAATGTAGCACATGCCCTTGTGTTTCAGACTCCCATTGTCCTATAGATTGTAAGCTTGCGAGCAAGGTTCTCTCACCTCTCTGTCTGTATTACCCAGTATTGTTTTATTAATGTTTGTTCCCAATTGTAAAGCGCTATGGAATTTGCTGACACTATATAAATAAATGTTGATGATGATGATAATGATGATGATGATGATGATGATGATGATGATGATGATGATGAATTATCACCAATTTTAGGCAAAGTCTGTAGCAAGACCAGGCTTAGCTGGGGAGCAGGTGGGCATCTGCCCCTGGACTGGTCCCATAGTGAGCTCCCTTGGACTGGGTTACTGGGCCATCTGCATGGTTGTTCCTTTAAAATGTTCTTAATAGGCTGCTGAGTTGAGTCTTACCCCACAGGCTAAAATTTGACAGCCCTCCCCTGCACTGTAGTGAGATGTCTTAATAAAGTATTTTGTAATTTTGCCATTGTTGCATTTGCTTTCTCCCATTCAAATCCATAAATAATGAATCAGTCTATCTGTCCAACCTGTGGCTCTCCATGTGCTATGAAACTACAAGCCCCAGCATGCATTGCCAGTAGATAGCCAGCCGATAGCTGGCGAAGCATGCTGGGACATGTAGTCTCACAACACCTGGAGAGCCACAGGTTGGCCAGGCCTGGTCTATACAGTTCTCTAACTCATTCACTTAGCATAAATCGTCAGCCATCATATCTTCATTTCTACGAGTATTCTTTGCCAAGGCCAAAATCTGTCCTCTTAATTTCTCAGAATGTGGACTTTCAATTGCATTGTGAAGACCTTTTTTGGTCAACCAAATCTGCATCAATTTTAGTATTATACATACTTACATGTGTGGGAAGGGCAACTATTGGCCTATCAGAACTGTCTGTTTTACATATTTCTTACACTTCACTAATAGAACATGCAAATATTATTTGTGGTCTTGGAACACCTCTGCTGCAAGTCTCAGGCAGTCCCTTCACCCTGGTGTTGGATGACTCTTCCCCTAAGGAATTCTGCAGTCTTCCCCATACATTTATACAAGCCCCTGGTTTGATTCAGAATGGCAGCATTACGGTACAGAGCACATAAGTAAAACAAGGTATGAAAGCTCTGCTCTTGACTACCGATGAATGGTCTGGTCATCAAAAAATGTATTCTGTATGCAGTTTTTGAATTTTTGTAGAGTCAGTGCAGGTCGTCTTCATCTCTCATCATTAACATTTATTTATATAGCGGCAAGGTAAGGAAAGCCCTGCTCTTGACTAACGATGAATGCTTTTGCCATTGAAAAATGTATTGTGTGCGTAGTCTTTGAAGTTTTGTAGTATGGAGACAGGCCACTTTCGTCTATTGGCATAATTTATATAGCGACAGCAAATTATGTAGCTCTTTACAATAGGGTACCTATTTGTCTAAATATCTACTGATGCCTCTGTTCATCTAACGACATCTGATTGTTACTGCTTCTTCACTCTCCATGATGCATGCTAATTTAATAATAATTATTATAAGGGGTGCTATTAATTTTTATTAATCAAATTTAATTCCTAGTGTTTCTTTTAAAACACTACACCTATACCTACATATTTTAATCATCATTTCGCTGGCATCATGTTTTAAAATTTTGAATAAACAATAAAGAACTTTTTTTTAAATTATTCCAGATCGTGGAAATCGTATTTAACCTTTATTATTTCAATTTATTCATTTTGGTGCAGTTTTTTCTTTTTTTAAGTATTGAAAATATAAAAGATTAAAATATGTAGTGTTTTGAGGGTGTGCAGCTGCTGCTGACCCTCAAACGCTAACACCCTTTTTTAATATGGATGTCATTGAATGACCCCTTCAAAATTGACAAGTATCGAAAAAATAGAAAATATTAGAATATATAGGTTTTTAGGGGGGGGGGGGTGCAGCTGCTGCTGATCCTCACACACAAACACCCAGTTTGTATCAAAATTATTTCAGATTTCACTGCCACAGACAAGATTACTTTCACTAGAAAAACTTAAAATTTTAAAAGAATAAATTTGTTTTAGGATTCTGCTGCTAAGTCATACAGCTAAAGTACACTGTTTTCCTCCACTAAATATACTACTTCGTTCAGAATGATATCTAACTGTCTATATATTAGTACTATTATTTTATGCATTATCAAAACAGTATCCACTAAACTTTCTGAAAGATTGACATTAAAAGCAATTGCTCAGCAAAATATTGTAGCTGACTAATCTATATAGAACAGCTTTACAATAATCACACAATTCTATTGCTTTCTATGTTGATAAAACAAATAAGGGTTTTATAAATATATATAATTGCAAGTTTTGCAAAAATAGTTTAGTGAAAATTAGGTTTTGAGATACGAAACTGGCACACGAAACCAAGTCATGACTCGTTTTCACTCGGATCCCCAGCATTGGATCTTGTTGGCTTTCACCAAATCCGAAGCGCTTATCTCTGATAAGGTAAACATGGGTTACTTATCCCCACTTGTCTCCAGTATCTGCATCCAAGATGGCTCCTCTTTGTTTAGGTGTCCGGTAAGCACTCTCACTGGGAGGCCTTTTACGCTCTCCCCCTGCATCTCTCCCTCTCTGGGGTCTCCCTTTAACTCAGATTTCCGCTCATCTCTCAGGTTATCTTGCCTTAAAGGACACTCTCTGGGTGTCTGTCTCCCTAAGTCCCTATCAGAATTCCAACTTCTGTTTGTAACTGCTCCTTCACAAACTAAACTATGAAGTGTGAACCAAAGTATAAATATTAGTGGATTTGTACTGCACTCAGACATGTCTAGGTAGCAATTGTTAAGAAAACATGCCTTGGGCAGGACCCTTGTAATTTGTAAGTTAATGTATTTATAAAAAATAATACTGTCAAAGATGGGATGATGATGCATGGGCACAATGGGCTTAATTCATAGCTGTGTTTTGTTTTAAATGAGACAATGTCGATATTGATCTTCTTCATGAATAGGACAATATGATTTGATTGTGCTTTTAACCACCCCTTTTCCAGACATTCTTTGGTTGGATTTGATTAGTTTAGGAGACAGAGAGTGAAGTGGTTTGTTGATTGGGCTGATTACCAGGAGGGAACAAAGTGTTTTAACCAGGTTGTGGTTACAATTACAATAAGGAATCATCATGTATGTTGATTACACATTTTTCTTTCTTAGTAGTAATACTTGTAGTCACTCAGAATATCTCCATGCTATTGCTGATTTTCCTAATCAATTCCTTACACCTCTTGGTCACATCTGTCCTGTGCTGTTGTAGTCTTAAATATACACTACCTTACATTATTACCTGTCCATGATATATAGGATGGTTGGGAGGTATATACTTTATAAATATATATAACTCCCAACTGGTAAATAGATGAAAAGGTACTCCCAGGCGCAATGATTTGGACATATAATATTTTAGGTGTATAGATATGGTTAATGTACATTTATTATACACAATACTTTCAGTGCACTGATTATAGACAAAGTTACAATACAAGCATTAAAATCAAATGATTAAAGGTTCCCCTTGTAATCGTGAACGTTCAAACAATCAAATACTGTTGGCAATATTGTTAATTATATGGATTTAAGCTTCTTGTATGCTTTTGAGTCCATATATAGAGTATTTTGTTCACTCCGGTTATGGTTTTATGCAGCTGCAGGTAAAGTCCATATAAATTGGGTAAAGTGATCCTGTGTAGATCATACCTTTCACCCAATTGCGTTGGGTGCTTAACTTGTCTTTAGTAAATCAATATATAAACCCTGTATTCAGGGTATTTCATAGGACATGCATAGTAGTGCCAGGACAAAGGTTAGTCTCAGTAGCAGCTGAATATAAAAAGGCATCACACAATCTTTAGCGGATTCATTGTATTTTATAGGAGAGAAACAGTCTCCGATAACCAGCAAGCTACTATGGATGTCCTATGAAAAACCCTGAATACAGGGTTTATATATTGATTGACTAAAGACAAGTTAAGCACCCAACGCAATTGGGTGAAAGGTATAGGTGTATAGGTTTAAAAAACAATGAGAAAGGTCAAGCTAAATAAAATGAAGTGAGATTTGAGATCCCAACAATTATAACAATGTTGGTTTATGTGGTTTCTTTATCTCAAGGTAGACAATGTTTAATAGAAACTTCTTTACCATATTAGCAAACTGTAAATAAGAGTATAGATCATCACATTGTCTAACAGATGCTGTTAAAATGTATAAAAGCTTGTACTTGTCTGCACAATGACACACTTCTCTCTGAGAGGTGTCCACATCTGATGTGAAAGGAATAAAGACTTTATACTTACTTCAAAAGACTTTGAAAATACTTTTTGCTTTATCAGGGGGGACCCCTTTCTGCGGTTGAGTGGTCAACCTGGTTCCCTTGGACTGCTCAGGATATAAGTATATTTTTATTCAGGCACATCACCCTTAGTAGCTGGAATATGTGTATAATGCAAGTTTCATTAGCTCTACAAAAAATGCATATTACATGTAGGTTAATCCTACTTTTCCTACGAAATTATGTTTGCCAGCCGGGTACCAGCCATCCCCCAATTTCACTCCTCTGTGTAGATATTGCTTATAATATGTTACACGTGAAGGAGCCACAGGAGGTTGAATTTGAGCATGAGATGGGAGCTGTCCTAGTCTCTGGAGACTGGATCAGAATTAGAGACAATTTTACTGATTTGAGTCCGTGATATGCATCTCCCAAATTAAAAATATTTATCCTCTCATTCTCTCTCTCTCTCATTCTCTCGCTCATTTTCTTTCTTTCTCATTCTTTTGTGATTACACAAAAGTGGTCATCTCAATGAAATTTATGACCATTTTACAAGTGTCAAGAACCCGGTCCCAAAACTCACCAACCTGCCTGGCTATGTGACTATATTTTACCCATCCCAGGCTATATTTACTTGGATTCATTTCTGAGGATTTGGCTACATCTCTTATCTACTGGGTTAATATTCAATGTGGGTATAAGTATCATCACCTAATCAAATATATTTAAGAGAGGACAACTCTGGCTTTTATTTAAATCACACAAAGGGGCTACAATTTACCAAATAGTATACACACTGTGCACAATTTTACTGAACATAGGGGTACAACGTTGCAAACCTCAGAGCCGCTCACTTCCTGAAGTAGTCCTTAGCAGAGTTGACTCTGTGCCAATATCCTACTTCAACATGGTGTTACGCTTATGGACGTGAAAGTATCAGTCAGGGTTGGTACAGGCTTTACCAAGGCGCGGAATCTAACGAAGGCTGGATGGTCTTTGCTGCCAGAGATTCGCAGGTCATGACCCTTGGAGTAGCCCACTGACATGATATGGAAGGTTGAAAGTCTGCAGCTGGAACGAGTCAGTTCAGTAATTGAGAATACAGCACAAGGGAGAAGTCTGAGGCCTTAGTCCAAGAGATAGCCAAGGTCAGATAAAATCTGGAAGCGCGGTACAGGAGGGAGATTCGAAGCCGTGGTCTAGAGGAGGTAGTCAAGATTATTACCAATATCAGAAAAAGGCAGAAACTACCTGGGATAATCCAAAAGCAGAGTCAAGGGAAGCAAGGGTCATACACAGGAGGACTGATAGAATGCACAGGGAGATAGGAAGCAACACAGGAAGCAGCACTGAAGTCAGACGCAGGTAACCTGTGGCTCTGACACTCTCACAGTTTCAGAGCAGCTGTTTTATAGCAAGGGATTCAAAATCTCCACTTCTCAGTCACATGACCAGAAAACAGGAGAGCCGCTTGCCCAGAAGCTAGATGGCGTGAACTGCTGCAGGAGGGGACCCAGGAGCGAGAATGGAGTTAGTACCTGACAGTACCCCCTCCCCTAGGGGTGAAAACTGTGCACCCTAAAAGTTTTACCAGGAAACATTTTATGGAATCATCTAAGAAGATCAGGAGCATTAAGGTCACCAGCGGGTACCCAAGAGCGTAGTTGGGTCCATACCCCTTCCAATCAACCAAAAACTGAAGAGTTCAATTTGATATATAGGAATTAAGGATCTCATTGACTATGTACTCTTGTTGGTCTTGAACAGAAATAGCAGAAGGAGTCTTTCTGAGGGAAGAAATTTTTGATAACAAGTGGTTTTAAGAGCGAAACATAGAAAACATTGGGTATTTTCAAAGTAGAAGGTAATTTTAATCTAAAAGCCATTGGATTAATGACCTCCAGAATTTTAAAGGGTCCAATTAAACTAGGATCAAATTTCTGTGAAGAAACTTGGACGTCTCTTTTTGCCAAATCATTTTTTTTGTTTTTCACAGAGGCTTGGACCAACTTCTGTTTAATTGAGACCAGCGTTCAGAAAATTTTTGAAAGAGGTAGTTAACGGCAACAATTTCAGATACTGGAAGGTCGGAAAATGGATGAAGCTTGGGATGAAACCCTTGGAGATCAAAGAAGGGGGAGCATTCTGCCCACGGCAATAAATCAACACATATGTCATGTTTGGCATAAATATAGCACCTGAGAAATTTTTGATTGTTTCTTTCAGTTAACCCATTGGTTTGGGGATGATTGGAGGAATAAAAATTAAGTTTGATTCCACAAAGATGGCAAAAGACTCCCCAAAATCTCCACGGTCGGAGACTATCATATCTGGGCAACAATGCAAACGAAAAATCTCCTTTACAAATAGATGAGCCAGAGTGGAGGCTGAAGGTAGCATTTTCAGGTGTACAAAATGAGCTGCTCAAGAAACTTGTTGGTCTGTGGCGACTGACAACAAAACAAACCTTAGAGGGAGGTGAATCTGATTAAATCTATCGATAGATGACTTCAAGGGTGTTCAGGAATAGGAAGAAGATTCAGAAGGCCTTAAGGTGCTTGTTTAGGTGTCCTGTTTCTGGCACAAATAGAATAAGAAGAGGCATATCTTTCCACATCAGTGTACAAGGAAGGCAACCAGTAGCCACAAGAAATTAGTTCTCTAGTCATATTACTACCAATGTGTCCAGTAAATCCTAAGGCATCCATCTGACGAGTTTGGTTGAGTCTCCAAATCAGCAGAGTGGAAAGACTGAGAGAAAGCGTTGGCTTTTTTGTTCTTGGAGCGTGGCCTGAAGGTGATGATGATGTTAAAGTGAGAAAAGAATAAGAACCACCTAGCTTGCCCAGGATTCAGACAGAAAGCATATTATAACTACAAAAGATTTTTATGATCTGTGTAGATGGTCAATGGGAATAAGATTCCTTTCAGTAGATGTCTTCATTCTTCTAGTGCTAATTTAATAGCGAGAAGTTCTCTTTTCCCTTTCCCATAGTTTTTCTCTGCTGCAGAAAGTTTCTGAGAGAAAAATCCACAGGAGTGTAGTTTCCCTGAAGAGGACCTCTGAGACAGAACCGCTTCAACACCAAAAGATGAGGCGTCAACTGATAAAAAGAATGAAAAAGTAAAGCCTAGTTGCTGAAGGACGGGAGCAGAGATAAATGCCTGCTTGAGCAGATTAAAGACTTGAATTGCCAGAAATTGGAATTGGCAGATTTTCTACTTAAGGCAGTGATGTGCGCTACAAGAGAGGAAAACCAGTTGATGAATTGCCGGTAATAATTAGAGAACCCTTTAAAAATGCTGAACAGCCTTGAGCCCAATCAGTTGAGGCCAGTCGAGAATAGTTTTACGTTTTCCGGGGTTTATTTGGAGACTGGTGCCAGATATAACATAACCCAGAAAGGGAAGCTTATTATTCTCAAAAAGGCATTTTTCCATTTTGCAGAATAATTGATGTTGCTGCAGTCTGGTAAAAACCAAGGTCACGTGTTCATGATGGGAGGAGAGATCAGATGAAAATATAAGAATGTCATCTAAGTAGAATACTACAAAATGATAAAGGATGTCTCATAAGATCTCATTAATGAAGTTTTGAAAAACCGCAGGAGCGTTACATAACCCGAAGGGCACAACTAAAGTGTCTTTCTCAAGTATTGAAGGCTATGTTCCACTCATTTCCCTTCTTGGTGTGGATCAAAATATATGCGCCCCGGAGATCTAATTGAGTGAAAATTGTAGCTCCTTGGATCCGGTCAAATAGTTTTGAGAGTAAAGATTAAGGATATCTATTGTTTTAGAGCAAACGTGTTAAGACCTCAATAATCTATACATGGCCAAAGGCCACCATCTTTCTTTTTAACAAAAAAGAACCCAGCACTGGCAGGAGAAGAGAATTTCCTAATGAAGCCATGTTCCAAATTATCCTTTATATTGAAGGCCATGGCCTGTGTCTCTGGCAAGGATAGAGGATAGACATGACCTAGAGGAGGCATCTTATCAGATAGCAGTTTGATGCTACAGTCCCAGGGACGATTAGGGGGTAGTTTGAAAGGCTCTCATTCACAGAAGACATCAGAAAAGGTGGCAAACTAGAAGGTATATCCAGAGACACGTTTGAAGTAGAAGAAGAATCCTTTTTAGGCATCTGCACTTTCTGAAGTGCAGATGGCTGTAGTGCATTCTGGGAATGACAACTCAGTCCCCAAGAAAGAACTTGCGGTGAGTGCCAGTCTGGAGAGTGGAGTCTAAGCCCTGGAAGGCCCAAGACGAGGGGGTTTATAGCCTCAGGAATAACCAAAAGGGAGATGACATCCTTGTGAAGAGCTCCAACCTGTATAGGGAGAGGGAAGGTGTGAGACTTGATGGATCCTCCTACTATATGTTACCATCAATGGCTGTGATGGAGATAGTTTTATCCAAAGGAACAGTAGGTAAGGAAAGCTTTGCAACTATGGCCACAGAAATAAAATTCCCACCTGCACCCAAATCAATGACAGGAGAGCCGCTTGCCCGGAAGCTAGACACATGGCCAAAGATTGCACCCAATGACTCCCCATTTTGAGCAGGCACACAAAGAAGTACTGTCCTCACGGCTGGAGTTCGATTACAATTTACATACTTTTCTTACAATCTTTTGCCCAGCTCACACATTTCCTCCAGCAATCCAGCCAGAACCATAATCCAACCAAACTTGTCATACACACAGGCAGCCTGGTGTTGGCTCTTTTTTTGAGTCCCCTGATTTTCCCACGCTGTCACACACCTACAGGGGGGAGCAGGTTGTACATGGACCAATGAACCATGGAGAAGTTATCTGACTGATTTTAGAATAAATTACTTCTCCTGAGGCAGAAGACTCCCTGGGGCTTTAGTGTGGCTGAGTGATGAAAGGGAAGCATGCAAGAAAATTCTATTGTTCCCAGCATGGGGGTAGATTACCAGGGATAACATTGATTTAAAAGATCCTTCCTATTTTTTCCCCTTATCTGTTTATTGGAGTATGAAGGCTGTGGAAAGACCTTTACTTCAGGTATTGTAAATTGCATATCATCATCAACAATTATTTATACAGTGCCAGCAGATACCATAGCGCTTTACAATTGGGAAGAAACAGTAATAAAACAATACTGGGTAATACATACATACAGAGAGGTAAGAGAGTCCTGCTCACAACCTTACAATCTATGGGACAATGGTTTGGTATACAAGGGTAAGTGCTACATTATATTGAATATTTTTCCAGCTAGAATACAAAGGGTACAAAGTATTTAGTGGGCTGTATGCTCAGTCACACAACCATGTTAGTCAGAAGGTTGTTGTCTTGTGTTAGCTGTGTAGAGGGCGATAGTAGGCTGACCTAGGGAGATTAAGAGGGTGGTAGAGGAAAATAATAAGCTTGTCTGAAGAGGTGGGTTTTCAGAGAGCACTTGTATGTTTGAAGACTAGAGGAAAGTCTTGTGGGGTGAGGGAGTGAATTCCATAAAGTGGGTGCAGCCCAAAAAAAGCCCTGTAACCGAGAATGGGAGGAAGTGATGAAAGTGGAAGAGAGACGCAGATCTTGTGCAGAAAAGTGAGAAGATGTATGTCAGTGCAATTTTGGTGATGGCCTTGTATGTTAGTAGAAGAATTTTATATTGGATTTGTTGAAAAACAGGCAACCAATGTAGAGACTGACAGAGTGACTCAGCAGATAAAAAATGATTTACAAGGAAAATCAATCTAACCACTGCGTGCAAAATAGATTGTAGGGGCTTGAGTCTGATTTTGGGAAGACCAGTAAGGAGGTAATTACAATAGTCGATGCGGGAGATGAGTGCATGAATTAATGTTTTTGCAGTGTCTTGTGTTAGATAGGTACCTATTCTGGAAATGTTTTTTAGATGTATGCAGCATGATGTAAATATAGAGTTGATGTGGGGAACAAAGGGTCAAGGATTACACCTAGGCAGCGAGCTTGCGGGGTGGGATTTATGGTCATGTTATCAACAGAAATAGAAATGTCAGTGAGGAAACTTCTATTGTTCAGTGGGAATATTATTAATTCTGTTTTTAAAAGATTGAATTTGAGTTGGCGACAATACATGCAAGATGAAATGTCAGAAAGACAGTCAGTAACACGAGACAACACAGATGGTGAGAGATCAGGAGAGGATAGACTGATTTGTGTATCATCCGCAAAGAGATGATACTGAAATCCAAAGGAGCTTATTAGTTTTCCAAGAGAAGTGGTGTAGTTAGAGAATAGCAGAGGACCTAGGACTGAGCCTTGTGGTACTCCAACTGATAAAAGTGGAGGTTGTTCCAGAGAAATTAATACTGAAAAAGCGATTAGATAAGTAGGATGAGAACCAGGATAGGACAGTGTCTTGAAGACCTAGGGATTGTAGCATCTGTATGAGAAAAGTGATCAACAGTGTTGAATGCAGCAGAGAGATCCTGGAGAATTAGAAGAGAGTAATCACATTTAGTTTTAGCTGTGATCAGATCATTGACAACCTTGGTCAGCACAGTCTTTGTGAAGTGTTGAAAGCAAAAGCCCGATTGAAGAATATCCAATAGGTTGTTTGCAGAAAGAAAACATGTGAGGTGAATCTAGACAATTCTCTCGAAGTTTGGAGGTGCATGGGAGCTGAGAGATGGGCGTTAATTTGAGAGATCATTTGGGTTAGATTTTAGTTTTTTTTAGAATAGGAGTAATCACTGTGTGCTTGAAAAGGGATGGAAAGATACCAGTAGAGAGTGAGAGATTACAGATTTTAGTTAGAGGTGGAATGAGTACACGAGACAAGGACCTACCAATTTGTAAGGGTATGCAATCAAGAGGACAGGAGGTAGAATAGGAAGATAAGTAAAGAGTAGAAACTTCCTCTTCATTAGTGGGATCAAATGAAGAGATGGTGTCAGAGGATGCTGGGAAGGAATTGAGCTGATTGCTAGTCGAAGGAGATGATACCATTTCAAGTTTGATCTTATCAATCTTGTCCTTGAAATAGGAAGCAAGATCCTGGGCATTGATGGCAGTTAGAGGGTTTGGGGTGGGAGGATTGACAAGAGATTTAAATGTGTTAAAAAGGCGTTTGAGGTTAGAAGCCTGAGCATAGATGAGAGATTGGAAGTATGCTTGTTTAGCAGTGTCCAGAGCATTCCAATAGGAGTGGTAGCCAACAGTATATGCACTGAAATCATTAGAGGTACAAGATTTATGCTAGTGACGTTCAGCTTTATAAGAACGTTTTTGCAGATTTCGTGTTACTTTAGTATGCCACGGTTGACAACGAAGTCTACGTGGAGTATGAAGAGTTGCTGGAGCCACTTCATTAAGGGCAGTTACTAGGATAAGGTGAAAATGAAGAACTGCCATATTAGGGGAGGAGAATGTAGTAATTGGGGAGAGAAGGTGTTGGAGAGAGGTGGAAAACTGTTGAAAATCAATAAAGTTAATATTCCTGAGTTTGACAGCAGGGAGGTTAAAGAACTGGGAGTGAGCGAGTAACTAATAAGGTGATGATCCGAGAGGGGGGAAAGGAGTGTTAAGGAAATCAGAAACTGAGAATAGTCTAGAGAAAACAAGATCAAGACAGTGGCCATTCTGATAAGTAGTGGATTCAATCCACTGGGAGAGGTCAAGTGAGTAGGTTAGAGAGAGCAGTTTTGAAGCAGCATTCGAACTTGGATTAGCAATTGGGATGTTGAAATCACCCATGATGATGGTGGGGAATATAAGAAGTGAGGGAGCCATGCAGAGAAACGTTCAAGAAATTGTTGGTGGGGTCCAGTGGGGCGATAGATCACAGTAATACACATAGAGAATGGGTTAAAAATTCTAACAGTATGTACTTCAAAAGATGTGAATTGTAAAGCGCTACGGAATTTGCTGGTGCTATATAAATAAATGTTGATGATGATGTTGATGATGATGTGAACGAGAGTGATGGGACATTTGGTAGAACTGTGAATGTGATGTGCACTGTGTGGAGAGAAGTAGTCCAACTCCACCTCCTTGTCTGCCTCCAGGTCTGGGGTTATGGGTGAAATGGAGGCCACCATGTGAAAGGGCTGTAGGTGAGGCAATGTCTGATTGCGTAAGCCATGTTTCTGTTATTGCAATACGGCTGAGGTTGTTTGAGAGGAAAAGGTTGTGTATGGAGGTAAGTTTGTTACAAACATTGTGTGCATCCCAAAGAGCAGATTTAAAGGACTTTGCAATAGAGGGGAGACAGGTGAAGTGTTGGAGGTTTGCTGGATTTTGGTAGCGTTCAGATATGTTTGTGGGGGACCTGGATTAGGTGATATCTCACCAGCTAATAGAAGCAGGGAGGAAGAAAGATAGGAAAGATGATTGTAAGATGTGTGACCTTTTAGTTTCTGGCGACAGGGTGATTCTGTTACAACTATTGAATTTAAATAGGACAACCGTTCATGAGTGTTGGCTAGAGGTGAGTGAAATAATGAAGGGGAAATGTGGACAGAGGTGTGTGTTGCAGGGGGGGTGAAGGAGTTCTAAAGATAATGGCATGAACTGAAAGCGAGAAAAATTATTTGGCAAACATTGGGATTTAGAAGGAAAATAGCAACAAATGCGGGATTTAGAAGAACTATCTAGTTGTAATTTCCTGTGCAATCAGAAGTAGCAGAGGAAAGATGTAGCAGATGTAGATTATATATAGAGAACTTCAATTGTTCAATATTTGTTCAACTGTCTTCTTCAACTGTATTTTCTAAACACTTTGGGCCTGATCCATTAACGAAAGTCAACCAAAAGTAAGCAAGTAAGGCAAAACCATGTTGCCTTGGAGGGGGAGCTAGATTTAAAATGTGATGGTAGATTTATAGTTGGAGTAGGACTGTCACTCACCGGACTGTGAGTGCTTCTTCCCGTATGTTTAGGAACCGTGGCCGTCCACCATCCTGAGGGTCTGCGCATGCGCAGCCCTTTCAAACCCTTCAGTACCTGTTCCTTTAACTTAATTGGCAGATCAGGCAACACTCCCTATATTAAGCACCTGTGGTCAATACCACGTTGCCTGATCTTGGAGTCTCATTCCCCATGAGCCTCTGAAGGTGTTCCTGTGTTTCCTCGTGTATTCAGCGCTGCTGATTCCTGTGGTTTCCAGACCACTTCAACTCTGCCTGTGCTTTATCGTGACTGTTAGCTGATTCCTATCCGCTGCCTCCGTGCACTACAGTCTTCAGATCACTTCAACTCTGCCGTGTTTCATCATGACTGTTAGCTGATTCCTATCCGCTGCCCCCGTGCACTACAGTCCTCAGACCACTTCAACCCTTCTGTGTTTCATCGTGACTGTTTGGCTGATTCCTATCTGCTGCCTCCGTGCACTTCAGTCTTCAGCTCATCTCATCTCTCCCGTGTTTCCTCGAGACTGCTACAACTGATTCCTATCCGCTGCTCTCCGTGCTCAACAGTTCCAGCTCAGCTCTGCTCTCCCGTGTTTCATCGTGGCTGCACCTGCTGGTTGCTATCCGCTACCTCCGTGTACCTGCAGAGTCCTGCTGGCTGCTACTCCTCAGTTCTACTCGTTCTACAACAGCTGATCCGCTCTCCGTGCTTCTCCGTGTTCCCGCTGGTCTCTACTCGCCAGTCTGCATCGGATCTGCGCCTCACTGCTTTCATCTCATCTAGACCATCGCTACTCTTCAGGGTCCTCCAGGAGTCCAGTTCTACATACTACTGCTTCCTGAGTATTTGTTCCCCTGCTGGTCTACCTACCTGTGCGCTGCACCTACTTGATTACCGCTTCATCCTCCTGGGACTTCGCATCCTGCCGGCCTCCAGCCGTTCAGGTATCTCTGCACTCCTGTCTGACAGCCTGCTCCTGAACCACGGTATACATACTTCTCATTGACTGTGCTGGTGTATTGCATATCTTGCTGGACTGAGTTGCTCTCCTCTGGAGTTTACTATCCGCTGAGACTATTGCCATCATTGACTGTGTTATCTGTTGCCCGGATAGTTTCTGTGACTTTATATTATTGCAGTGCTGTTCAGTCATTACTATATTGTGCATGTCATTGTGGATCAAGTTCAAGGTGCCCGTGTATCCTCTGTATTGCAGTCTCTCCCCGTGCTCCTCCACACATATATATTCCAGTGGTACAACTTGCTAGAGGCAGACCACTGATCCCTGTTTCCCGTGTCACCTGTTCCAGTATCCTCTCACATAGCAGTGGTACAACTTGCTAACGCAGACCACTGACTCCCCGGATACCTCCACTTGGATTCCATTCCTTCACCCAGACAGCGGTACAACTTGCTAACCGCAGACCGCTGACTCTCATCACCTACTCGTTTCTGTTGGACATTCCTCCTCACTATAGCAGTGGTACAACTTGCTACCGCAGACCACTGACTACCCTCACGTGTCCTTTGTCCATACAGTTCCTCGTGTATTACTACATATATATCACCAGTGCTGCTAGTCATAGACTTTCCTGAGCATCTCTATCATCTGCTGTCTCCTGTTCCGTGATCACCCTGCTACCAGAGTACCATATTACCACCTATACTGCTCTGGTAAGCTTATCACCTGGTGATCCCTGGGTAAAGACTCCTAGTGCCCGTGACAAGGACATGTCTTAGATCAACTTTAAATTTCAGTGTACAAATAAGCTATCAAGTATTTGTGTGCTACATAAAAAAACAGCCATTATTTTCCTTATTTTCCTTATGTGCAAAATAATAAACTCCCCAAAACTTGTAGGGGTTTTCTCAACCAATGCTCAGTTCATTTTGAGCTCCAACCTCAAAATTTTTCTACCCATCGTTCTAGAGTGGCCTATCTTATCTCATTGTTTTCTGGACAAGCTCTGGCTTGGGCCTCCTCTCTGTGGGAGAGAAACGATCCTGTATTACAAGATAGTGCCAAATTCATCTCTACGTTTCGAAGTGTGTTCGATGAACCAGGTCGTGTGACCTCCGCTGCTTCCAGCATTCTTCGTTTACGTCAGGGTTCTCATACAGTAGGCCAGTACGTCACTCAATTTAGGATTTTAGCCTCTGAACTTCAGTGGAACACTGAAGCATTAATTGCCGCCTTCTGGCAGGGGCTCTCCGATAAAATTAAAGATGCACTGACTACCCAAGAGCTTCCTACGTCATTAGAAGATTTGATCTCTCTTTGCCATCGTGTAGACATGAGGTTTCGTGAAAGAGAATCTGAGAAAACAACTTCAGTTAAAGCACCTCTTCGCTCAACCCCTCAATTTCGTCCAGCTTCACCTTCTGTGATTCCCATGGAGATAGGACGTTCCAAATTATCTTTAGAAGAGAGGAAACGAAGAGTAAAGAATAGACTTTGTATCTATTGTGCTGATTCCACACATATGCTCAGTTCTTGCCCTAAGAAATCGGGAAATGCCAGGCCCTAACTAGTTCTGGAGAGGTGAAGTTAGGGTCCCTGGAGTCCTCTCCATCTTCTACGAAACTAAAAGTCTGCGCTTTTGATGTTACGATTTCCTTTGCTACCAAATCCTTTGAGTCTCAGGCACTGATTGATTCTGGAGCAGCCGGAAATTTCATTTCTAAATCCCTAGTGAATCAATGGTCCCTACCAGTGATTACTTTGAAAACACCGATTACTGTGACTGCTATAGATGGATCACGTCTCATCAATGGTCTCATCACCCAGAGTACGTCTCCAGTAACGCTTCAGATTGGTGTGCTACACCATGAAGAGATTTCGTTTTTAATTCTTCCTGTTACGACAAGTCCGATTGTCTTAGGCCTTCCATGGCTTCAATGTCATTCTCCCCAGATTGACTGGCGCACTCCTCAAGTTACGTCTTGGGGAGCTGAATGTCATCATCGTTGTCTTTCTCAAGTCATTCCTCTTAAAGTACAGCAATCTTCCATCTCATCTTCCTCACCGGGACTCCCCCCTCAGTATGCTTCATTTGCCGATGTTTTTGATAAAGCTCAGTCTGAACGTCTTCCTCCTCATCGTTCCTGGGATTGTCCGATCGATCTTCTACCTGGCAAGACTCCTCCTAGGGGTCGGGTCTATCCACTTTCGTTACCTGAAACTCAAGCCACATCTGAGTACATCCAGGAGAATCTCCAGCGAGGGTTTATTCGACCTTCCACCTCTCCCGCTGGAGCCGGGTTCTTCTTCGTAAAAAAGAAGGATGGATCACTACGCCCCTGCATAGATTTTCGTGGACTCAATGCCATTACTATTAAGAATCGGTATCCCATCCCGTTGATCACTGAGTTATTTGATCGCATCAAGGAAGCTCGGATCTTTACCAAGTTGGATCTTCGTGGTGCCTATAATTTAATTAGAATCCGTCCCGGTGACGAATGGAAGACAGCGTTCAACACCAGAGATGGGCATTATGAATATCTAGTAATGCCTTTCGGGTTGTGCAATGCCCCCGCTGTCTTCCAAGGCTTCGTTAATGAGATCTTTCGGGACTTGTTATATGTATGTGTCGTTGTCTACCTGGACGACATATTGATCTTTTCACAGGACCTGCCTTCTCATCACCAACATGTGGCAGAGGTCCTTTCCAGACTCCGGAAAAATTCATTATTCTGCAAACTAGAAAAATGTTCATTCGAGTTGCCCCAGATTCCATTTTTGGGGTATATTGTTTCCGGAGTTGGCCTAAAAATGGATCCAGAAAAGGTGAATGCTGTATTACATTGGCCCCAGCCAACTACTCTTCGTGCTATCCAGCGTTTTTTAGGTTTCGCCAATTACTATAGACGCTTCATTCAAGACTTCTCGTCCATTGCATCTCCTATTGTGGCCCTGACTCGTAAAGGGGCCAATACTAAGCAATGGTCATCCGAGGCCCTCCAAGCCTTTCAAATTCTTAAAGAGTCCTTCTCCTCTGCTCCCATTCTTCGACAGCCTGATGTGACACTTCCCTTCTTCCTAGAAGTAGATGCCTCTAATGTGGGCTTAGGAGCCATTCTCTCCCAACGCTCGGAGCAACAAAAATTCCATCCTTGTGCCTTTTACTCTCGGGGTCTCCTGCCTGCAGAGAAAAATTACACGATCGGGGACAAAGAGTTGCTGGCTATCAAAGTTGCATTAGAGGAGTGGAGATACTTATTGGAAGGAGCTCGTCACGCTGTGACGATTTTCACGGATCATAAGAACTTGTCATACCTACAGTCTGCCCAATGCTTGAATCCTCATCAAGCAAGATGGTCTCTTTTCTTTTCCCGTTTCGAATTAATCATAACCTTCAAACCAGCTGCCAAGAACAAGAAAGCTGACGCTCTATCTCGAGCTTTTGTGACGTCCTCTGACGTTGAAGAGGTTTCCAACCATTCTATACTAGACCCCAAATGTATCTCGCTGGCTGCTTCTTCCACCAAAGTGCTACCATTTGGGAAGACCCTCGTGCCTCCTACTCTTAGGAGGAAAATCCTTTTGTGGTTCCATTCTTCTCGTTTTTCTGGACATGCTGGTGAACGCAAGACCTTTGAGATTCTCTCTCGAAGTTACTGGTGGCCCTCGATGAGGAGAGACGTCAAAGAGTTTGTTGCTTCTTGTGAATTGTGTTCTCAGTTTAAATCCTCCCGCAGAACTCCAGCGGGGTTGCTGCAACCACTACCCATTCCGTCCAAGCCCTGGACCCATATTAGTATGGACTTTGTTACTGATCTACCATCTAGTAAAAATTGTAATACTATTTGGGTAGTGGTAGACAGATTTTCGAAGATGGCTCATTTTGTCCCTTTGTCTGGTTTGCCTTCCTCGTCTACTCTGGCTGAACATTTCGTTAAAGAAATCTTTCGTATCCATGGATGTCCGTCTGAGATTGTGTCAGATAGAGGAGTACAATTCGTTTCCAGATTCTGGCGGGCCCTTTGTAAAACCTTGGGCATACGATTAGCACTCTCATCTTCTTACCGTCCGCAATCAAACGGACAAACTGAACGGGTCAATCAAGATCTCGAGACCTTTATAAGGATGTTCTCATCAGCCAATCAAGACAACTGGGTAGAATTGCTTCCTTGGGCTGAATTCGCCCATAACAACATGTACCATGAGTCATCGTCCAAAACTCCATTCTTTGTGGTTTACGGTCACCATCCGTCTTTTCCGGAATTTCCTGCCCTCCCTCCCACCCAAGTTCCTGCTGTAGAGACTGTTTGTCAGACCTTCAAAAATATCTGGTCTCAGGTCAAAACCTGTTTAAAGAAGACATCTGCCAAATATAAGTCTTTCGCAGATAAGAAGAGGCGGGCTATTCCACCACTAAAAATTGGAGATCGTGTCTGGTTATCTACCAAAAATATTCGTTTGAAGGTCCCATCTATGAAATTCGCTCCTCGTTTTATTGGTCCATATAGGATCATTCAAGTGATAAATTCAGTTTGTTTCAAACTTCTACTTCCTAAGAACCTTCGTATTTCCAATGCCTTCCATGTGTCCTTGCTTAAACCTCTCATCATCAACCGTTTCTCGACTCCTCCTTCAGCACCTCAGCCAGTTCAAGTCCATCAGGAGGAAGATTTCGAGATTACTCATGTATTGGACGCAAAAATTTCGCGAGGAGTTCTCCGTTTCCTCGTTCATTGGAAGGGCTTTGGTCCTGAGGAGCGTTCATGGATCAAAGCTGAAGATCTCAACGCCCCAGCTCTTCTTAAGAAGTTTTATTCCAAAAATCCGGACAAGCCCGGTTCCAGGCGTTCTGTGCCCACCTTTAAAAGGGGGGGTACTGTCACTCACCGGACTGTGAGTGCTTCTTCCCGTATGTTTAGGAACCGTGGCCGTCCACCATCCCGAGGGTCTGCGCATGTGCAGCCCTTTCAAACCCTTCAGTACCTGTTCCTTTAACTTAATTGGCAGATCAGGCAACACTCCCTATATTAAGCACCTGTGGTCAATACCACGTTGCCTGATCTTGGAGTCTCATTCCCCATGAGCCTCTGAAGGTGTTCCTGTGTTTCCTCGTGTATTCAGCGCTGCTGATTCCTGTGGTTTCCAGACCACTTCTACTCCTGTGGTTTCCAGACCACTTCAACTCTGCCTGTGCTTCATCGTGACTGTTAGCTGATTCCTATCCGCTGCCTCCGTGCACTACAGTCTTCAGACCACTTCAACTCTGCCGTGTTTCATCGTGACTGTTAGCTGATTCCTATCCGCTGCCTCCGTGCACTACAGTCTTCAGACCACTTCAACTCTGCCGTGTTTCATCGTGACTGTTAGCTGATTCCTATCCGCTGCCTCCGTGCACTACAGTCCTCAGACCACTTCAACCCTTCTGTGTTTCATCGTGACTGTTTGGCTGATTCCTATCTGCTGCCTCCGTGCGCTTCAGTCTTCAGCTCATCTCATCTCTCCCGTGTTTCCTCGAGACTGCTACAACTGATTCCTATCCGCTGCTCTCCGTGCTCAACAGTTCCAGCTCAGCTCTGCTCTCCCGTGTTTCATCGTGGCTGCACCTGCTGGTTGCTATCCGCTACCTCCGTGTACCTGCAGAGTCCTGCTGCTGCTACTTCTCAGTTCTACTCGTCCTACAACAGCTGATCCGCTCTCCGTGCTTCTCCGTGTTCCCGCTGGTCTCTACTCGCCAGTCTGCATCGGATCTGCGCCTCACTGTTTTCATCTCATCTAGATCATCGCTACTCTTCAGGGTCCTCCAGGAGTCCAGTCCTACATACTACTGCTTCCTGAGTATTTGTTCCCCTGCTGGTCTACCTACCTGTGCGCTGCACCTACTTGATTACCGCTTCATCCTCCTGGGACTTCGCATCCTGCCGGCCTCCAGCCGTTCAGGTATCTCTGCACTCCTGTCTGACAGCCTGCTCCTGAACCACGGTATACATACTTCTCATTGACTGTGCTGGTGTATTGCATATCTTGCTGGACTGAGTTGCTCTCCTCTGGAGTTTACTATCCGCTGAGACTATTGCCATCATTGACTGTGTTATCTGTTGCCCGGATAGTTTCTGTGACTTTATATTATTGCAGTGCTGTTCAGTCATTACTATATTGTGCATGTCATTGTGGATCAAGTTCAAGGTGCCCGTGTATCCTCTGTATTGCAGTCTCTCCCCGTGCTCCTCCTCACATATATATTCAGTGGTACAACTTGCTAGAGGCAGACCACTGATCCCTGTTTCCCGTGTCACCTGTTCCAGTATCCTCTCACATAGCAGTGGTACAACTTGCTAACGCAGACCACTGACTCCCCGGATACCTCCACTTGGATTCCATTCCTTCACCCAGACAGCGGTACAACTTGCTAACCGCAGACCGCTGACTCTCATCACCTACTCGTTTCTGTTGGACATTCCTCCTCACTATAGCAGTGGTACAACTTGCTACCGCAGACCACTGACTACCCTCACGTGTCCTTTGTCCATACAGTTCCTCGTGTATTACTACATATATATCACCAGTGCTGCTAGTCATAGACTTTCCTGAGCATCTCTATCATCTGCTGTCTCCTGTTCCGTGATCACCCTGCTACCAGAGTACCATATTACCACCTATACTGCTCTGGTAAGCTTATCACCTGGTGATCCCTGGGTAAAGACTCCTAGTGCCCGTGACAAGGACATGTCTTAGATCAACTTTAAATTTCAGTGTACAAATAAGCTATCAAGTATTTGTGTGCTACATAAAAAAACAGCCATTATTTTCCTTATGTGCAAAATAATAAACTCATTTGCACCCCTTGCATTGCAACATGGTTTTATCCAGGAAACTTGAGTAAGAAAAATTACTCAATTTTTCGCTTAACTTTCCATAATGAATCAGGCCCTTAGTGTAGAAAACACACGTCTGCCCCCACACTCCCAGACTAAATGATAAGTTATAGTGAAGCTGATATAAAAATAAGTTACATCTGTGCTAATTGGACAGATGATCAGAAAAGGGAAAGGGGGGGGCTATTGGGCTTGCTGAGGCTATATGAAAACCAGGCTAGAGTCAAAAAATTAGAGATGCTCAGACTTGGTTCCTCGGAAACTGAAAACACCCGAACTTAGGGGATCCAAGTACCGAGCCTTACTTTCGCACTTTTTCGGATTCCAAAATGAGGCGAAATGTCATTGTGACGTCATCGGATCTCGTGAGCTTTGGAATCTATAAATACCGCCCTCTACGGCGATCTAGTGCCATTTGAGAGAGGGATACAGGAGGGTAGGACAGATTGTAGAGCAGTTGGGCAGGCAAACTTAGAGAATGGCAAGAGGAGGGTGGTAGCAGTGTTAAAAAAGCTCCATTGCTAATTGTCATTGCTGAAATACAAATCTACTGGTCCTTGCAGGCTTTTCTTCTGAATTTGCACCAAAAAGTGTAGGGTGTTATATACACCCAAAGACAAGAGCTCCATTGCTAATTGTCATTGCTGAAATACAAATATTTACTACAATCCAAAGGAGGAAAAAAAGAATAATGACCTAAATAAGCACTCCAGGTACATATAGGTAGTGAATTAATACATATTATTTTATTGGTATACATTAAAAATGGTACATGCAGATATACCTCACAAATAAAAAAGCGAAATATAAAAAAGAGATTATAGTGTTGAGAAATATAGAGTTTAAAAAATAATTAGTTGACCCAGTGGTGGAGCCGATCAGAATTTATAGTATTTCCTAAAGGAAAGTCACTGATATAAAATCTTTTTGTGGGAATGGCACAAATTAGTCCATAAGTGTCAAAATAGAGTGGCAGAGATTAAACGTGTTCTGCCTAGTGACAGCGTATCGCTTGTATAACTCTCAATATTTAGTGTTGTATATACTATAGCTGATACATGGCAATGTTAGCCTAATATGTTCCCCACATATAGAGATTGTATTAGATTATCATGTATCTTGGCTAGTATTGGAGATTCATAAAGCACGAGCCCTATTTATTGTGTCACAAGGTAGCCAAAAGTCTAATGGCTGATTATCATTTGTGTACACCTGTTTGGGCTGATGAATAGTGTCTCTAGGAGTAATTGGGTAACTCGTATTTAATAAATAATCTCTATGCCAATGGTCTCCTCATTAAGGCGCTAGGTTGCTAATAATATGGTATTTTATTAATCTGCTGTGTTAGAATGGCAAATATAGTAACGCTGATGGAGTGTTTGTAGAGGAATCTAGCTTAGACATATTCTGCCTAGCAACAGCGTGTCGCCTATGCAGCTCTCAACAATTAGTATTGTGTATAGTATGAGCTGTAGATGGCAGTATTAGCCTAAAATATTTCCCACGTACAGAGATTGTAGTAGTCTCTATACCATCGGTCTTCTCATCAGAGCGCTAAGTCGCTAATAGTATGTTCCCTTACGCTAATACATAGATCTACTGTACTGGATAGCGAATCTAATAGCGCTAATGAAATATTTATGGAAGAGTCTGTATATCAGTTTATGAATCTGTGTTAGCGGCAGAACGCCGCGGTCGGCTCCACCTACTTCCGGGTCTGACGTCACCCCGACGTACATTTCGCTATTGCTTAATCATGGAATTACTGGGCTACTGATAGTGAGGGACTTTTATACTACTGAGAACCAATCAGTTTCATTTGTGAATTACATCACTCCCAACGGAAGTCTATTGAAAGAATGCTTAGCATTGTATTGGGATTCTATTCAGGACAATTAGGTAAGTTTAAAACATCATTATATCCAGTTATAAATTTAGCATATCACACATATAAGCATCTTATATTATAATTAGTTCAAGTTGTTTGAAGTAGAGCGGAATATGTTATAATTATTATACAATATGGGACCACTTATGTGTATTTATTCATATGTCATCATAGGTTATTTGTCACTCAAATCATGTATAAGTTACATATAGAGGATTACCTGAATATTTATTTATTGAACATTTATTAGAACATTGGTCTAATGGTGAAAATAAAGTGTGATGAAACATGTCAATTTTTTGTGTTTATTTATCTTAATTCATTTTATATTTTTTTAGATTATATTGTTTTCAATTTTCTGGTGAATAGCCTTTTGTATTTTATTATTTTTTATTTTTTATTATTTTTTATTATTTATTTATTTATTTTCTTTTCTTATGTGTTATATATTTTTTATATTATTATTAGTGCAGAATAGCATGACCCACTAGATTGTATGGGTATTGCCAAGTGAATTAGGGACCAATACTATTGGTCAAGTGAAAAAGGTGTAAGAGAACATAATATAAACAAACAAAAACAAGTATAAAAAGTAAAAGGTGATGTTTGTTGTGTATTGGGTCTGTGACGTGAAAAAATGAATAAAAAGAAAAAATTTTATGAAATTATATGTGTGATTAAATTATTTATCAGGTTTGGTTAACCTGTCCAGATTGTCTTCTGCTGTTCCTTCACAAAATATATATAATATGTAATAAAGATGTTCAAAATGTGACATGCAAAATTGCTAATATCAAGATGGATAGAGGCCAAACCCAATTGTACTGGGTTATTAGTATGGGCATCATAAAATTTAAATCAGTCATATTATGATTTAGAAGTATATTCTAGGAACAAAGTTCAGAATCCATTGTGCAATAAGCATATTGCCTCATAGGATTCAAATATAGAGGCAATGGCATTGCTTATTCCTACAGAAAGCTAGTATAGCTGGTGTTCTCATTTAGACCAGATGGCATTATAGAGTTCAATAAAAATATCCATCGGCTTTCCCTCTGTAGGAGTTGTTTGGTAACGTCGCCCCCTCTGATGCCCATCCTAATTTGTTCAATCCCAAAGGCCTTCAGGTTTTGGGGATTTCCTTCATGCTTGTGAAGGAAATGTCGTGCCACTGATGTCAGTTGTTTAAATTTATCTTTATCTGTGGATGCATTCCTAATTTAGCCAATGTGTTCTAATAGTCTATTTTTAAGCATTCTACTGGTCATGCCTATGTAGATCAAATTGCACGGACATTTTAGGGCATATATCACACATTTAGTGGTGCAGTTAATAAACTGTTCAATTTGGTGTTGCCTACCATATCTATCAGAAATGTCCCTAGTTTTTTCCATATAAGGACATGCCTTGCAGTGACCACATTTGTGGGATACTTTAACTGATGGAGTGGGGGTGCCCATTGAAAAATGGCTTCTCACCAACTTGTCACCTAAGTTAGGTGATCTACGCCAACTAAAATCAGGTCTTGGTCCCAAATTCTTGGACAGATCTATATCTGATAATAGAATAGGCCAGTGTTGTAGTATAATATTTTGTATCTCCTTCCATTCATAGCAAAAATTGCCTACAATTCTGATTTTCTTATCGTTCTTGGATCTAATCTTGCCATACATCAATTTGCTCCTATCTTCAATATTAGCTTGGTTGAATGCTCTTTTGATGAGTCTCTTACTGTAGCCTCGTTGCACCAGTCTCGAACTCAATTCTACAGATCTTTGCTTGAAATCAGAGGGGTTAGAACAATTACGTTTTAATCTCAGGAATTCTCCCTTGGGAATATTATTTATAACAGGTGGGAAGTGGGAGCTTTCACTATGTAGTATACTGTTGGTTGCTGTTTTTTTGCGGAATAAATCGGTAGCAATTCTGCCATCTGGCATTTTCCTAATCGTCAAATCTAAGAAGTTGACATGTTCCTGGTGCATTTCATATGTTAAGCGTAAGTTATTAGGGTTGTTGTTGAGAGTTTCTACGAACTCTACAAACATTTCTTGCTTACCGTTCCACATAATCAGGATGTCGTCAATATAGCGCATCCAAACAGTTATACTATCCGTATATCTATTAAATTGATCAGAAAAGATGGTCTCCCTCTCCCATCTGCCCAAGTAGAGATTGGCGAAGGTGGGGGCACAAGCCGCCCCCATTGCTGTCCCTTGTATCTGGAGGTAAAACCTATTATCAAAAACGAAAAAGTTTCTCTTCAATACAAATTCAAGAAGTTCAATCAGAAAAAGGCTAAATGTGGGATTATCGTTGGCCTGTAGGAAAAACTTAACAGCATCAATACCCACTTCGTGTTGGATACTAGTATACAGTGACTCTACATCCATTGTAATAAGCCAAACATCTTGTTCCAAAAAGACACCATCTAAAAGTTTAAGAATGTCTGTGGTGTCCCTTACATAGGAAGGTAAGGAAGTGACATAGTCACGTAAATGTAGGTCGATAAAGATGCTAGCTTGTTCGGTCAGACCTCCTATACCCGAAAGGATAGGTCTTCCGGGTGGTTTCATAGCATTTTTATGAATCTTAGGCAGTAGGTATATTGTTGGTATTTTGGGATTGTCAATACTTAGGAATTCAAATTCTGATTTCAAGATTGTTCCACTATCTAGAGCTCTTTTGATCATTCGATCATATATAGATTTGAAATCGTTTAAAGGATTAGAGAAAAGTAATTTATAACATTGTTTGTCTCCTAATTGTTTCTGCATTTCTTCCTTATACATGGTAATAGGCTAAATCACTACATTTCCACCCTTATCGGATGGTTTGATGACCACATCTTGCCAAGATTGAATTTCTTGAATAGCTCGTCTTTCATCTCTTTTTAAATTATCCCATTTTCTATTTTTGTTCTTCCTAGATTTGAGTTTTAGGGTATCTAGATCACGTGATACCATGTTTTCGAAAACTTTTATTTGTGGGCTGATATTATCATGAGGGCAAAAGGTAGATCTTTTTTTACACGTAGGTCTAGGGATTGGGTTGGGTATAATTACCCTGTCAGTTTGCTCCTCTAAGAGATGTTCTAGAATAGACAGAGCTGTGTTGTCTTCCTCCTCCAAATTCACATTCCTTGTTGGTATTACTGGATTTGTGCTAGTATCTATTCCTTCTGGAATGGATATAGGAGTATTGGGGAGTCTGTCAGTATCTTCTCTGATGACCACAGAGGCAGATGTGGTATCTCTTGTAGTTTCTTGTGAGTTGGTAGGTTCATTGTTATTAAAAAATTTATTAAGGCGTAATTTCCTTGTAAAAAGGTGGAGATCTTTTTCCCATCTAAAGCGGTCAAAATTATTCACTGGTGAAAATGTCAAACCATAACTCAATAATTTTATATGGGAATCGTTTAAAATTCTATCTGATAGGTTGATTATCTGTAAGGAATCGTTCATTTGCCCCTGTATTTTCTGTTGTATTGATATTTGCCCCTTGGATCCTGGTGAAGCGAATTAAGTCCTAGATCTACAATTACAATATAGTTAGCGGATTTGCTTAGTTTAATTTCATTCTTCAATTTCTCTAGCTGCTTCTCAAAAAGTATAATTAAGGCAATCACTTGACTCAAGCTAACCGTGTCTGCACTCTCTCCACAGGTGACTACTTCGCTGGACTAAAGTACATTCCCCTCAAATGCTAGTCTTCTTGCATCTGCTGCATTCTCCTACATGCTGTTGCAGAATCCCAATAATTACCCTAAATTTTTTGGGACACAGACAGCATCTCCTGTCATTGTCATTTTTTAAATAGTTCTGTAACACCAAGTTGATTGTGTGAGCAAAATTGGAACTGTGATGGAATTCCCCCCGCTGTAATGCTCTAACAATATTGGTGGCATTATCAGAAATCACATATCCTCAATGCAATGACATCCCTTAGTTTTTGTAACAGATTGTCAGCTGTATGCCTCTTAGTGAAGCCGCTGATACACAGAGTAGCCTACTTCTGAAAAATGTGACGTACTTGGGTACATGCTGCTGCTGTTCCTGCTGGTGAAGGCGACTCGCCAACCCAGTGGGCTGTCACAGTCATATAATCTTATTTTGTAGCCCAATAATAACATTTTTATGAATTTTCTGGTAGCGGTGAGGAATAGCTTTTCTAGTAAAATTGTGTTGTGGTGGAATTTGGTAATAGGGACAGAAGACCTCAAGTAGCTGTCTAACACCAGCTGCATTAATAGTGGATATTGTACGCAGATCAAATACTAGCATAGTCCCCATGTCGTTTGTGATCCTGTCTGGGTGACAGCTTTCTTACTTTCTTCCTCTAGCAAAGGATTGTTTAACAGTCAATTGTTGTAAACTACTAGTAGTCTTCTTCTGGTTGAAGATCCACCCCCAGCAGCAGCAGTAGCGAGACTAACGCTCAATAATTCTTCAGAGGAATCATGGTTAGTGGAGGAGTCATCTAGCCTTAGCAACTTGGATGCAGGACTAACTCCCATCACTTGTGAGGATATTGATGAGGAAGGTATTGGGGTGTAGATTGCAGGTGCTGGGATGTAGATGAGAGAAGGGAGGTAGATGATGCTGGATTGCCTGTTGTTAATGTTTCTGTTTCTGATTTTCCCAACAGCTTTCCAGGAACTCGCTTCAAATTCCGTAACATGGAAGAGGATCCAAGATGGTTAATGTCCCTACCTCTACTGAGTGTGGCTTTACAAACGCTACAAATGGCTAGACAACTGTTGTCAGGATTTGTGCAAAAATAGTTGCACACATAAGAGGTGGATTTTTGGTCTTATGCCCAGGCATGACAATTGCCTTTTTCTTATCACTGGCAAGAACTGCTGCAATCTTTGTTTGAAAGTGTATGAAAATAATATTGTGGCCTGTGAGGTGGTCAAAATTGACTGCAAATGACTTTCAATTAGTGTTCGTGAGATTAATAATGATGTAGGATCAAAAAAAGAGCAAAATTATGTGATTTTAGTATATTTTAGCAATTTTTTTTAAAAAAAATACAGATCCAAAACCAAAACCAAAACACACGAGGGTGGTTTTGCCAAAACCCAAACTAAAACACAAAGCTAATCCAGATCCAAAACCAAAACCACTTCACGGGGGTCAGTGAGCATCTCTACATAAAATTGGTTCATTGAGCAGCTAACTAAACACAGGTTAAGTAAGTAACAAAGTCCTATTACATACTTTACATACTTGAGGACTTATAAAAAAAAATCAACAAAACAAATACAGGCACAGGTTGCAGAGATGAGAATAAGAGAGGATGAGATGAGATGTTCAGTTCTTGTACATTTGTTCACCCCTCTTCCCTTCCAGACTCACAGCTGTTGGCTCCAGCAGATATTAATAGAATAGTTCTGTGAATCCCAAACATTCTCAGTTTGAGGCACCCTTAGGGTCTCCATAATTTTTACAAAGCACCCCTAAGCCAAAATAATTACCAAGTAGTCCCCCGCTTTGCATTCCACCAGCCCTGTCTGTGGCACCCCTGTGAGATCGCTGAGGCACCCCAGGGAGCCATGGCACACTGTTTGGGAACCACTGGAATAGCCTGTATTTTATGAGGTGATTGCACTACAGAACATTAACATATGCAAAAGGATTTTGGCGATGTTTAAGAAACCCACAGAAAGGGCCATCTGCATCTTTCCTGACCAGAGGGTGTCTTCAGTGGGATAACCTTTATTGCACAGTACCAGGGACCTCCATTTCACAATGTGTTACAGGGAAATCACTTACTGCATAATGGAATCCTTAACTTTTGCCTTTTACATCAGAGGAATTTTGTGTCCCAGTACAGCAACTTCATGTGGCACCCTATAGGTGAGTAGCATGTAAACTCGTTGCGCATCAAATGGGGTGTGGCCAGACTATTGGGGGCATGGCTGTGCATCATTGGGGGCATGTCTAGCAGGTGAAAAACACTAGGCCACCCTCCTACAGAAAAATGCATTACTCACACATGTCCGCTCTGCCCACATGCTTTAATCACATGTGCCCTCCTTTGCCCACATGCTTTAATCATACATGTCCCCTCTCTGCCCACATGCTTTAAACACACATGCCCCCTCTCTGCCCAGCAGCTCTAGTCACACTTGCCCCCTCTCTGCCCAGCAGCTCTAGTCACACATACTTCCTCCCCATCACATCATCTTACCTTTTCTCCACTGCACAGCACAGGTCTAGATCTGGCCATGCTCCCCACTGGCACCTGGTCCGGCTCTGCACACAGCCCCCTGCACTCGTGGAGGCGTGTGTGCGCACGACACCCGCGTGCAAAAAAAAACTACTTTAAATTTTTTAAAAAATAATTCTAAATATAGCTCTCCAGTGGGGCCGCACCACCCTCTCTGCGCCCCTGATTCTGAGTAGTCTGATTCCACTATAAGGTTGGTTGAAGGTCCTCAATTCTCATGAACAAACTTTCTTAACCATGGCCCATGGTTGGAGGTGGTACAGGCCTTACATATACTACAAACTTCTTGTGTTCCTGTAGGAACTTGTAATTTATCTTTTTTGTTATGGATATTTGTTCTGTAAATTCAATATTTGCAAGAATTTGTCAAGAGCAGTTCTTTATTTGTTTTATTCCAGTGGTCACTGCATTCACAAACCTTGCCATGAATATTTCCTGTCTTGGAAACACATGGTGATTTGGATGTTTTGCTTATTTGAGAAAGATTGACAACATTACCAGCAATCTAAGGATCAGAGGACTTGTTACTAAATCACAAAGTTGCAGGAGAAAATTCTGTATGTGCATGTTTATCTTCCTCTAGAGCAACAGTGGGCAACAGGCAAGCCTTCACTTGCAGCTCCCCAAGCGGCTGTTCCTGATCTTATTAGAACGGGGGCAGCCGACTTCTGTGTCACATGATCTTCTCTACACTGTAGAGGACAGTCACGGAGCATACCCGGATGAGTAGGGAGTGCAGTGTGCTCTCCCTTCTTCCTCTGTGCGGGCTCTTCGAAAGCTACTTCATGTTGCCTATCACTGCTCTAGAAAAAGACAAGGACTATGAGGCAAATATTGGGCCAGGTGGATACCCACTGATTTCGCTTGTAAACATACCTGTCTCACCAAGAAGGAGTTTTCAGGGGTGTGGCTTGACCAGATAACATAGCGGACGTACTTTGATTTAGATCCTCTGCCAGTAAATATTGTATCGCTGAGATCTAAGTGTCTCCCCCTTCCCAAAGTACTTACAAGCACCTATAATCTGACCTCTTGCTAGGTGGTTTCACAAAAGTTGTTTTTTGTAACCTGAGAAATCTCTGTGACCAAAATACGAGCTTTAGACGATTCCCCACCATTCAGACTCCGCATTGGCGTTAACAACTACTGGATCCTGGACCTGTATTATACCACAGGCTCCGTTGATCGCTTCCCAGAGGAGCCCTTTCTATTACCTGACTGCCTGCCTTCTACCTGGTTCGATAGGGATGACCTCTCATCAATTACCTGCCCTGTGATATTGAAGGGCTGATCAACATTCCAGTCATCGTTAATCGTCTACTGGAGAAGGTCTATCAGACTGCCTACCTGACTTTCCCTACTCCCTTTGCTTTGTGAGGCGCTGCTATCATCTCCCTGTCTCTGACACATATTCCGCCTGCTTGGGCGCAGCCCCGAACTATAACAGGTAGGCATTAAACACTGAGTTGAGTCCTGTGCACTAATAATGATTCCTCAAGAGCACCCTGTCCACTGGCACCCTGACAACACCTTTCCTGAAGATAGAGGGGATTAGTTGCAGTTGATATAGCTGGAACTGTTCTCATCAATGCAAAGGACCCTAAACCAGGCAGACCTGAGAAGGGGTGCTGTCTGTCTACCCTCAGGGCCTGATTAAGGGTCACAGCTGCCCTAGGCTACTACACTGGTTGCTGCCCCCCCCCACCCCCACCCCCCAAATGTGTGTGTAAATAAAAAAAAAATATATAGATATATGTAAATAAAATTGTAAAACATTAATTAATACATAAAACACACTTCATTATGCACTTCCTCTCTTACCTGATCTTGCAGCGTAGACTACCTGGTGTTCTCTTTTGCTTGTTCTTGGAGCGTTGTCCATTGCCTGGCTTCTGGAAACTTGGAGTCCTGTATTTAAAATTGCAAAAATTGTATTATAGTGCAAAATTTTAACAAACCCTGAATGATACAAAACAACCCCCTAGTACAGACAGACAATAAAATATATGAAAATAATTTACACTCCTATAGTAACATCTACCAGCCCTGTCTATGTAGTATTTAGTATTCTAGTGACCGCTGAAACCACAGTCAGCATCCACATCACCGCCACACAATACAGAGATCCTGCCCCCTACAAGCTATTTCATCACCTCCCCCACCAGCCAATTCATCCCCCCTGTCATTTTTTTATCAGCACCAGACAGTTTATGACCCCCCCTATTCAATTCATTACCCCCCCCCCCCCGTAGCCAGTTCATTACCTCCCCGTTGCTTTTTCCTTAATCCCCCCTATCCAATGTCCAATTCATATGCCCCACCTATCCGATTCACAATCCCCCCTCTAGCCAGTTCTTTAATCCCCATTTTCAGTTCATTAATCCCCCCTCTAGCCATTTCATTAATCCCCCCCATCCAATTCATAACCCCCCCAAGCCAGTTCATTACCTCCCCATTTTCACTCCATCAATCCCCTCTATCCAATCCATACTAGCCAGATCATTAATCCCCCCATATCCAATTTATAAACTCCCCCTCCCCATTAGCCAGTTCATTAATCCCCTCCAGTCATCATCTCCCCCCCCCCCCGTATTTAACAAGCTGCGCTTACCTTGCTGTCTTCTGTTCCTCCTCTCTCCAAACGCCGGCACTTCTGTCATCTTCACACGCAGCTAACAGCATCCAATGCTGTAAGCTGTACTGTCACTGCAGGCGCGCTCTGTGTAATTAGTGTTGTCACGTGAGATGTGAGATCTCACGTGACCACACTAAGCAATACACTGATAGGGCAGCTAACAGCGTTGGATGCGTAATTGGGTACAGGAACATGCAGGACCGCCCCCTTGAGGCCAGGGGCGGCCCCATTAGAGGAGAAAGAAGCTGATCGCCGGCACTTGAAGAAAAAAACCCCCCAAAAAACCAGGTTGTTAGTGTGCTGCGTTGCGCCCCCCAGGACTCGGCGCCCCAGGCTGCAGCCTGTTCAGCCTAGTGGTTGATCAGGCGCTGACTACCCTGCTCCCAGCAGGTCAATAAGCGAAACTACCCATTACGCTCTGTACTCCTTGTCCTCTATTCAAGTACCAGGGACACCTGCAAAGGATCATTCCCCATCTCTACCCAAAAAGGGACAAGATACAAGCCCATATTCTACATCAGATAAATTTGTACTAATCATTAATGAGACTATCCTGCCACCCAGTGGCCATCTATTAATATTGCATTGTATAATCTCATCCCAGTGGTATTTTCAATTGCATACATCACAGATCTTCTATTTCAGATTGCTGCTTTTCGCTTTCTCTATTAATTGACTATAAGCAGGGACTGGCTGGGGGTCATCTGCCCCCTGGGCCTGTCACATAGTGGACTACCTTAGGCTGGGTCACTGGGCCACCTGCATTTTTTTTTTCCATTAAAATAGGCTGCTGAGGCAAGTCTTTCCCCCCGGGGTAAAATTTGCCAGCCATCCCCTGACTATAAGCTCCGCAGTATGTGAAATCTGACGTCTATAACAACACGTACCCGATGAGCTAACTTGCTAGCACTGCTACCCATGTAGTGACATCACCTAACAGAGACACTGGGTCTGATTCGTTAAAGAAAGTTAAGTAAAAATTTGAGTAAGTAGTCTCCTGAACAAAACTATGTTACAATGCAAGGGGTGCAAATTAGTTTTCTGTTTTACACATGAGTTAAATACTGTCTGTTTTTTTTCATGTAACACACAAATACTTGATAACTTATTTGTACACTGAAATATAAACTAAAATATCAGCCTTTTCTTTTCAATAGCCCCTCGGGAGTTTTGTAATCGAATTAGTGTACTGTTAGTGGCATATGTGTAATGTAAAATAATATGCTTTCATTGATCTTTACATTATTTATAATGATTTCCCGCCCACCCCATAACCGAATTTTAAAAAAACAATCGCGGCCAAATTTTTCAAAAGCCCCCGCAATCTAAGTAATCATATGAAGGTACTTGGCCATATCTGTAATTAAACAGCTTTACAAACCTGCATCAGTCAAAGAGAAACTGTGGACCTGATGACATTCTGAAGAGGGATCGCGTGCAACTTATAAATTTGTTGTACCTGGTCGCCAATGATAACTGCTAATTTTGCATCCAAAACTTTCATGGTGAGTGTGTACTAATTCAAACTGTCAGCACCTTGCCAATGCTATGCGAGTACACTGTTCAAGCTTGTGAAATATATTTTTTATTTATTGTTTAATTCACTTACAAAACGTGGCCACATCGCGACCATCGTGTAATGCAAAGTGATGGCTTCTTTACTAAAAATTGTTTCTTTCCTGCAGGAAACCGTGAGGCTGAGGAGATCATCTAGCAAGAATGGATAGACGTCCAGCTGGCCTCCCGGGAATTGCCGGTGAGTGTGTGCTGAGCTAAAGTGACTGGCCTTGTGCAATGTTGACCGCAGCGCTACCATATTAAAATAATTATTCTTTTATGAAACTTTAGGATTAAATGTATTACCTTGTTTTAAAACCGGAAAAAAGAGGAGGCTGCAGATTATTCATTTCAATGAGATTTTGGACAATCAGATGGCTCTATAAAATACCATGGATGGCATGTATTTTATGATGTATTTACTAATGCAATTTCTGTCGTAAATTGTTTGTTTTTACTTTTTAGACTAGAGGGAAGAAAATGAGACCCACAGAACAAATTATTTTGAAAATTGCACAGAAGCAAATCTGAATACAGATGTACAAGAATATTACCTTTACGTTTCGTCCGGAAATGGTGAGTATATTTTTAAAACTGACGAGTAGAAAGTTTGGAATTAATAATTTTTCTAATTACAATTTATGTTAATGTTTTCAAAATGTTAAAAAAAAAATATTTTGCAGTTGAAAAATAATGCAATGTGTAATTGAAATTAAGAGCATTATTGTTTTCATTTACAATATATAGAGAATACGAATAAAAATAGAACACAGGGTCCATCAATACTATCCACAGGGCCGCCATCAGGGGGGTACAGGGAGTACAGCTGTATGGGGCCCAACAGCACTAGGCCCAAACAAATTTATTAGGGGTGGGGGTCTCGGCAGTGAATTAAGGGAGGTAACTGGTGCCATTTCTAGGCAGCAGCTGCTCCTGAGATGTGAGAGTTGGTGTGGGGAGAGACCTCTGCGTGTAATTAAAGATGCAGCAGGTGGGCCCTTGTAGGCAGCATGTCTGCCTCTGCTCCCAAGATGTCGGGGGCCCCACAGTTGCCGCTATGTGCTCCGGGCTCAGCCCCCAGGTGCTCGACTCTCTGTCAGAGATTAATTAATAACGTCACAGCGCTGTCAATAGAGAGGAGCCGAAAGTAGGCAGCAAGTAGACGCAGAGATGTAAGTAAACTACTGCAGGGATTAGATTGAACCGGGGACTGTAGAGAATGGGGGGGGGGGGTAGAGAATAATTTAAAAATGAAGGTGGGGTGAGAGAAGGAAGGAAGGAGGGGGGCCCTGTCTGTTACATTTATACTGGGCCCTGCAATTTCTGGTGGCAGCTCTGACTATCCATGAATATTACAGGCCTTCCATTACCAAAAAAAGTAAGTATTGATGTTTTACAAGAAGTGTAAATGAAATGTAATAAATGGTTTGTGTGCTGATTAATAATTAAAGATAATATAGTTAAGGTATTTCACATAGAAATTACATAGCTATTGAGGTTCGGAATGTTAATAACAATTTACATCACTACTATCCATGAATATTATGGGCATATCGTGGTGTGATGGCATAGGGCCTTCCATTACCAAAACCAAGAAAGTATGTTTTACAAGAAATGTGAATGAAATGTAATAAATGGTTTGTGAGCTGATTAATAATTAAGGATAATATAGTAAAGGTATTTGACATAGAAATTGCATAGCTATTGAGGTTCGAGGTGTTAATATAACAATTTAAATATAATCACAAATATTAACACTTTCCTTTCTTGCATTCTCAACACAGTGAAAAAGAAGAATGGCAAGGAAGAGATTGAACTTCACAATCAATGTATTTAATATTAGCATGCATGATTATATATGTATATATGATTTGTATATATATATGTGTGTGTATATGAGACACCTTTCTATGGGCAATCAGTCGTGGCTGAACCAGCTGGCAGAATTGCTTTCTAATTACTGATAGATTTCAACTGGTGTCTTGGCTTTCCATGCATTTTTGCACCTCTCTCTCTTCATGTGTTTAATACTTTTTCCCTGTCATTTCACATTATTACACAAAACTTAATTTATGGATGTATATAGCTTGAGTTCTTTGCATGTGTGGATTGCAAGGGTTGTTGCTGACATTTGGTGTAAATTTTATTACAATAGCCACATTAAATATATATTTACTGAGAAAAATGTTGATGTGTTCAATACTTATTATACTAGGGGTGTGCACCGGCCACTTTTGGGGTTTGGGGTTTTGGGTTCTGATTAGCTTGAGGTTTTGGGTTCTGATTGATTTTGCCAAAACACCCCACTAAAGGTTTTGGTTCTGATTTTCGATTTTGAGTTCTGATTTTTTTTTTAAAAAAGCATAAAAAGTGCTAAAATCCATTATTTATTTATTTTTTTCACTCCTACACTATTATTAACCTCAATAACATTCATTTCCACTAATTTCCAGTCTATTCTGAACACCTCACACCTCACAATATTGTTTTTAGTCCAAAAGGTTGCACCGAGGTAGCTGGATGTCTAAGCTAAGCGACACAAGTGGGCGGCACAAACACGTGGCCCATCTAGGAGTGGCACTGCAGTGGCAGACAGGATGGCATTTTGAAAAACTAGGCCCCAAAGAGCACATAATGGCAAAAAAAGAGGTGCAAGATGGAATTGTCCTTGGGCCCTCCCACCCACCCTTATGTTGTTGAAATAGGACATGCACACTTTAACAAACCAATCATTTCAGCGACAGGGCCTACAAAACTGTGGCTAAAATGATTGGTTTGTTTGGGCCCCCACACAAAAAAAGCTATTTATCTCTCCCTGTACAAACTAAACTGGCTCTACTGAGGCAAGATGTCGTCCTCATCCTCTGATTCCTCGCCCCCTTCAGTGTGTACTTCCTCATCCTCACACATTATCAATTCGTCCCTGCTGGACTCCACAATCACAGGTCCCTATGTAGTCTCTGGAGGCCAGTGCTGGTCTTGATTGAAGAATTGATAATTAATTTTTATGAACATCATCTTCTCAACGTTTTGTGGAAGCAACCTCCTTCGCCGCTCACTGACCAGGTTCCCCGCTGCACTAAAAACTCTTTCGGAGTACACACTGGAGGGGGGACAACTCAGGTAATATAGAGCCAGTTTGTACAGGGGCTTCCAAACTGGCTTTTTTTCCTGCCAGTAAGAATATGGACTGTCTGACATGTCTACTTGGATGGTGTCAGCAAAGTAATCCTCCACCATTTTTTCAATTGTGACAGCATCCAATGCAGCGACAGTAGACATGTCTGCAATGGTTGGCAGGTCCTTCAGTCCGGACCAGATGTTCTCAGCATCCCCGCCAGCAGGTCTTTTAGGAAAACTGAGCTTTTTCCTCGCAGCCACAGGTGTTGAAGAAAATGGAGGAGCTGTTGGCATGTCACGGTCCTCTTCAGAGTACAAACTCCTGACCAGCAGGTCTTTGCACCTCTGTAGACTTGTGTCCGCCGGAAACAGAGACACAACATACGCTTTAAACTGAGGATCCAGCACGGTGGCCAGAATGTATTCCTCTGACTTTAAAAGAGTGACCACCCTTGGATGCTGGCAAAGCGTACCAAGGGCTTCATCCACAAGAGCTACATGCTTTGTGGAATCGCAATGCTTTAACAGATCCTCCCTCACTTTCTCCAGCTGCTTCTGCAACAGCCTGATCAGGGGAATCACCTGACTCAAGCTGGCAGTGTCGGAACTGACTTCTCGTGTGGCAAGTTCAAACGGCTGGAGAACCTTGCACAACACGGAAATCAGTCTCCACTGCGCTTGACTCAGGCGCATCCCCATTCCTTTGCCTATGTTGTAGGTGGCTGTGTAGGCTTGAATGGCCTTTTGCTGCTCCTCCATCCTCTGCAGCATATAGAGAGTGGAGTTCCAGCGCGTCACAACCTCTTGTTTGAGGTGATGGCAGGACAGGTTGAGGCTTTTTTGATGTTGCTCGAGTCTGTGGTAGGCACTGGCAGAATGCCGAAAGTGTCCAGCAATTTTGCGGGCCCCCGCAAGCATATCCTGCACACCCTATCACTCTTCAGGTAATGCTGCACCACCAAACTTATTGTGTGGGCAAAACATGGGACGTGCTGGAAATTGCCCATATGTAATGCCCGCACAATGTTACTGGCGTTGTCTGACACCACAAATCCCCAGGAGAGTCTAAGTGGGGTAAGCCACTGCAAGATTATTTCCCTCAGTTTCTCTAAGAGGTTGTCAGCGTTGTGCCTCTTACTAAAACCAGTGATACACAACGTTGCCTGCCTTGGAACGAGCAGGCGTTTTGGAGATGCTGCTACTGATGCAGCTGCTGCTGTTGCTGCGGAAGGTGATGCATCTACCCAGTGGGCTGTCACAGTCATATAGTCCTTAATTTGCCCTGAACCACTTGTCCACATGTCCGTGGTTAAGTGGACAGTGGGTACAACCGCATTTTTCAGAGCACTGAGGACACTTTTTCGTACTTCTCTGTACATCCCGGGTATCGCCTGCCTAGTGAAGTGGAATCTCGACGGGATTTGGTACCGGGGACACAATACCTCCATCAACCGTCTAAATCCCACTCCACTGATGGCGGACACCTGACACACGTCTAACACCAACATTGCTGTTATTGACGCAGTTATCCGCTTTGCTATAGGATGACTACTGTCGTACTTCGTGCTCATGGCAAACGACTGTTGGACGGTCAATTGTTTGGTGAAAGACGTAGCAGTCTTACGACTTCCCCTCTGGGAAGATGACCGACTACCAGCAGCAACAGCAGAAGTGGCAGTAGTAGGCGTACCGCTGCAGGATTCCTCGGATGAATCCCGGATTGAAGAGGACTCAGTCTGGCTGGTGACATGGCCTGCAGGACTAAATCTGATGGAGATCGTGGAGCAAGTTGACGAGGAGGGTGTTGGTGGTGTGTATCCAACAGGACCAAGGGATTTAGGTGTCCCTGGACTGATGACGGTCCAAGCCCCAGTTCCTGAACTAATCACTGAACTATGAAGGTTATTCAGGTGACGTATAAGGGAGGATGTCCCTAGGTGGCCAAGATCCTTACCCCTGCTTATTTGAGCTTTACATAAGCTACATATGGCCATACATTTGTTGTCCGGCTTGGGATAAAAATAACTCCAGACCGAAGAGGTGGATTTTTATGTCTTCTTACCAGGCATGACGATTGGCTTTTTCATCCCATGGACAACAACTGATTCCCCCCCTGGTGCCTCATTTAAGATAAACACATCAGCATCCTCCTCGTCAAGTTCCTCCTCAGCGCCAGCTACATCAATATCCTCCTCCCGGTGTACAACATTCACACCTTCATTAGCCAAATCTGTAACTGGACAGTGGGTGATCCTTCCAGCATATGCAGAGGGCGTGCTGCAAATGGTGGAAGGAGCCACCTCTTCCCGTACAGTGATGGGAAGGTCAGGCTTCGCAACCACCAACACCCTTGGACTCGCCTTGGGGATTTGTGATGTCATGTGTTTAGAAGGCAGAGTTGTTTGCTGTGTTGTTGCTGACAGCATAACTCTCTTAAATTTTTTGGAGGGGGGGGAGGAGGAGGGCTTATATCCTTGGGTGAAGCTGAACCACTAGTCCTGAACACGGGCCAGGGCCTAAGCCGTTCCTTGCTACTCCGTGTCGTAAATGGCATATTGACAAGTTTTCGTTTCTCCTCAGATGTTTTTAATTTCCTTTTTTTGGTAATTTTTGTGAACTTTGGGTTTTTGGATTTTACATGCCCTCTACTAGGAGATTGGGCATCGGCCTTGTCAGACGACGTTGATGGCATTTTATCGTCTATGTTATGAATAGTGGCAGCAGGTTCAGCATTAGAAGGAAGTGGGTCTTGATCTTTCCCTACTTTATCCTCCAAATTTTGATACTCCATTATATGCAGCACACGTTGTATTACAGTACTATTTTTTAAATACTGCTGGAACAGTGAACAATTTTTAATAGATTGCAGTATTAATGTTTCTGGACTGCAAGAACGGTGAACAATTTTTAATAGATTGCAGTATTAATGTTTCTGGACTGCAAGAACAGTGAACAATTTGTTATATATTGCAGCATTAATGTTTCTGGACTGCAAGAACAGTGAACAATTTTTTATAGATTGCAGTATTAATGTTTCTGGACTGCAAGAACAGTGAACAATTGTTTATAGATTGCAGTATTAATGTTTCTGGACTGCAAGAAAGAACAGTGAACAATTTTTAATAGATTGCAGTATTAATGTTTCTGAACTACAAGAACAGTGAACAATTTTTAATAGATTGCAGTATTAATGTTTCTGGACTGCAAGAACAGTGAACAATTTTTTTATAGATTGCAGTATTAATGTTTCTGGACTGCAAGAAAGAACAGTGAACAATTTTTTATATATTGCAGTATTAATGTTTCTGGACTGCAAGAACAGTGAACAATTTTTATAGATTACAGTATTAATGTTTCTGGACTGCAAGAATTTTTTTATACTTTTTAAAAATATATATATTTTTTTTTAAAATGATATTTTGTATAATTTTTTTGTGGTTTTTTGTTTTTTTAAGATTTTTTAATACTTTTAAAATAACTATGCACTTAGCAGAACAAAGCACAGGACAAAAGCACCACTGTACTCAGCAGCACAGAGCACAGGACAAAAGCACCACTGGACTCAGCAAGGACAGAGCACTGGACTGATGCACCACTGGACTCAGCAAGGACAGAGCACTGGACTGATGCACCACTGGACTCAGCAAGGACAGAGCACTGGACTGATGCACCACTGGACTCAGCAAGGACAGAGCACTGGACACAAGGACAGAGCACCACTACCCTGCACACCCTCCCTCTTCCCTGATGTCAGGCGAAATGAAGATGGCGGCCTCAAGGTGAGTATTTATGACATCCGAGTCTCGCGAGATCCGACGCGAGACTTGGATGTCATAGCCTCGGTTTGGATTAGTTTGGCGCCCGGAAGTTCCCGAACAGTGCTCGGATCCCGTCTGATCCGCACTGTTCGGGTGGGCTCGAATTAGCGGAATCCGAGCCCGCTCATCCTTACAATAAACTGCAGTAAAATCACAGCTATTGCTATATCAATTTATTAAACGTATTTCTTACGTAAAAAAGAAAAGTGATGTCCATCCAACTTCAAATTAATTTCATTGTCTATATGCAGAAAAGCACATTCCCTTTCTGTCAAAAAAAGAAGAAATGTAATAATCCAAAATTTTTCTTATTTGGTGTTGCAGAAACATTGGGAATTTACCCTATTTTGCAAATCTATCTTTGAGAACAATATTCACTTTCTTACTTGAAACTTTGAACCCATAATAATTGCTAAGTTCTTATGTTTGACAATTCCAAAATGGTAAGAAAATATATTCAAAACCTAAAACCTTCTACTAACTAAAAAATAAGTCATCTATTTGACAAAATAGAGATCATCTATAATAATTATTCCATAGATACTCGTCATACTACAAGCACTTACTAGCAGAGATTAGTTGGATAATATGATAAAAACATTGGTTATACCTTCGGATGTTACTAAAGGTGTTCAGCGGTGTTAATGTGGATGTTAAGCCACAACGCTTTTGTAACTTAAACAGGTTGCTGTTTATTAAACATGATAACACAGTAAAATGCAATTATTTACAGTTGTTTGTAGTACAGCACTATTCAACATTAGAATTTCAGTAATTAGACAGTAACAGTATTATGCAGGTTTATGCAGTCTTACAGACGCAGGTAGAATGGTAAAATGCACTTGTATGTTTATACCTCTGCACATCCATGCAGGAACTTATGTTGGCACAGACCCCTCATATATATATATTGGTATACTGTGACTGTGGGTCACACATATTAGGATTAGGACACTTTGGGGAACGTATATAACTGGTGGCACGCAGTTCTCTAAGCTGCGACTGATCTTGTCTCTGTCTGTAATGGAAGTGTAGGCGCAAAACTTCTGGTTTCGGGCATCCGCGCATGCGCAGTAGTGCAAAAAGACGTTCACAGCTTTGCCCCACTTCCTGCTAGACCACCAGGTATTCGGGCTGCAGTTAATGAGACGGAGTAAAGTGTTCCCTATATGCCAACACCCTCCCTCGCTTAAAAACGTCTCCTGTCACAAAGAAAAACATTTTTTTACTTACTCTATCAAACATTTCAATGAAGTTTCCTTTTCTTGTAACAAGAAATTCAAGGGTTTTGTGAAGCAAAATAAGCATATGGTGAAATATATCAACATGACTCAAATATATTCTAGTCCATATTTTCTCAGGAATACAATTAGCAAGTGTTATGTCAATCCCTTCATTAACATGTCAGCAGGATTGTCCTCACTGGCTATATAACTCACACTGACAGACTTCTTCTCCACTAACTCACGGATGAAGTGTTGTCTTATGGCAATGTGTTTGGACCATCCATGGTGCTTAGTACTTGAAGATAAATCAATTGCTCCACGGTTAACATACTCAATGTTGATGGTCTCACTTTGGTTAAGAAGACCGATTTCACATAAAGTCTCCATTATCCATAATGCTTCTTTTGTTGTTTTTGTGAGTGCCATGTACTCCGCTTCAGTGGTGTATAGGGCAACAGTTTGTTGTTTTCTGCTTGACCAGTTGACGGCTGCACCTGCTAAGATAAACAGGTACCCTGTGTAGGAACAATGATCATCCTCATCAGATCTCCAATCAGCATCACAGAAAGTTTCTAAGATTTAATTTTAGTAAATCATAACTTGCGTACATAAAGTTTCCAACAGCAGTTCTGTAAGGGATTTTACTCATTTCCTCTCTTTACTGCCTTTGTCATTTTTAAGCTTTTATCCACAGGTGTGTTTGCTGGTTTTGTGTCAAACATCCAATACTTGGTAAGTATTGTTTCGTTTGGGAGGCAGACTTCAGTGTTCAGGTGGCTCCATGTAAATATCCTCTAACAATTCTCCACTCAAGAACGCAGAGTCAAAGTCAAGCTGATACAACAACAAATTATGGATAGTGGAGATGGCAATCACTAACCTCAGGGTACTGTATCTGGCAACAGGCGAGAAGATCTCTCTGTAATCGATACCGGACTTTTATGTGTAACCCTTGGTAACAAGGTGAACTTTATAGCATGTGATGGTACTGTCCGTATTCACTTTCTGACAAAATATCTACTTGTTCTTGATCATTTTGCAGTTACTCGGCCTGTCAATTATAGTCCATGTATGATTGCTGTCACGAACTGTGAGGTAGCTACAAGCCGGTATTTGCGCTGCTGAGCACAGAGGCGCGGAGTATAACGCATCCCGATGTTCACCAGGGACCCCAACAAGGGAGTTTGGGCTTCACTGCAAGAGGGTGCGCAGGTCACTGTTCTCCGAGTCAGCCACCAGTGTGGTAACAGAGTGGACTGAGCGTAGTAAATCAATCTGGGTCGGAACCAACCGGGCAGCAAGGTACAAGGGGAGATCCGAAGAATAGTCAAAGTCTAGCCAGGAGTCAGGAAACCAGAACTAGCAGCAAGGTACCAAAATGAAATCCAAAGGAAGGTCAGAGAAGATAGCCGGGTCACAACAGGAGCATATTCTGGATGCAAACAAGGTGCTGGGTGGAACCAATACTCTGGCACCCTAGTGGTGCCAGAGGCTGCTTTACATATATATAGAACAAATACTGAAAACACAAAAGGCGCACGAAAATATAAAGCAGCCGTTCTAATCCACAGACCTCACCTATAAAGTCTAGACAATAAGATACACACCAAAAAACGGCACTATACCATATATTCTGAATGAAATGAAGGAAGTCTATTAAACAGTCTCATTGTTAGGAAGTGAAAAAATACTCCACATGAAATTCCATTAGAGATGTAAATACTTCATTAAAAGTTCAATGACTGTTTCAAAATCTTACCAATCGTTCACTGTTAAGATATGGAATCCTCAGCATATGTAGTTTTGGGTGGAATTATCTTTCATTCAATAAATATATATCAATTTTTTAAAAGCGATTGTGAGCTCTTCTGGCCAGTGTCCAGCACTTCAGCACCTCCTGTGATCCTGCTAGTCACTGCTCAATATGTTGAAGCAGTTTAGTGGTATCTCCTTCCACAGCTAGCAGCAGCTGACAGAGGGGTGTCTTCAGTCTCTGAGACGATCAGGTTTTGTTCTGGGAAACTGCAAAGGCAATCATAATGGATCATATCATAACTTATCAAGCTAGAGAAAAGAAGGAATATTATAATTATCTTTTATTTAAGAAGTGCTAACAGGGTCTGCAGTGCAGTACATAGGGGGGTTACAGCATAAAACAAAATAACTTAAGTATAAAAGTGACATAATTATATAAATACAAACAACAAATTTACATAATTACAACTCACAAAATTACATAATTACATAAGGAAAACACTAAGAGAGGGTCCTGCTCAATGGAATTGAGGCAAAGGGGAGAGGGTGATATTGTCAACGGAGAAGAGGGGAGGTGAGAGGACCTTGGAGGGGGAAAACAATTTGCGTCTTGACATGTTCAGATTAATGAAACCCATGCTCTGCAATACTTCAGGCATTTTCATTATATGAAGCCAATCCCTTAAATGTTCTGCTGTTACGACTCACGGGCAGGGCCAGATTAAGGGAATGGAGGCCCCTGAGCTAAGGGGGCACCCATTCTCCTGTGAGGCCCCCCATTAACCGCCTCCCACCTTGCCATGAGGCCCCCTCCTGTTTGCCTCCCGCCCCCCGTGAGACACCCCCCCCCAGTGCTTATCTTCTCCTGTCACTGTTGTCCTTCCATGGCATGCTGTAAGCTCCTTACTGAAGAGATCTTGTGACACTCTCACAAGATCTCCTCAGTATGAAGATTATTGAGAGCCGCGGAAGGACAACAGTGACAGGCTCAGCAGCATTGATTACCAATCAATAAGGCTGCTGAGCTCTGTCAAGGGCCCCCTGGATGCCCGAGGCCCCTGTGCTGTAGCCCAGTTAGAGCTCGGGTTAATCCGGCTCTGCTCACGAGAGATGTCTATTAGTCAGAGTTGACTCAGGCCTTCCCAGGGCGCGGAGTCTAACGGACCTCCCGGTCTTCACCAAGACCCGCTGCAAGGCAGGATGGTTTTTGCTGCCGGAAGCCTACAGGTCGTGGCCCCTCTAGTAATAGGCGAGAGATTTGTAGATGAGGGATACGGAAAGCAGACTCTGTAGTGGTATATATGATATCAAAATATGAACTAATACCTCTTGTTTTCATTTTGCTAGACACACACAGATATGCAGTTTAAAGGATAAGCGCTGACAACTTTCTTTTTGTTTTGTATACATATATGGGCATTTATATTGCCACGCAGCTGGTACCATATATAATGTGTGATATATACCAAGCGCGGGCTTATTTTTCTCTGGTTTTGTTTCAAAATATTGCCATTTTGTCATAGCAGCTTTCCATCAAGCCTATTTAAGGAACATTTGGGTGTGGCTCACAAGCCTGCCTTTGCTAGATGTAAACCCCTATACCTGGGAGGTGAGTGCATCTGATTTTAACTGCATTTTAATAGTGTTTAAAGCATATAGGTCAGTGTAGGACCTGCATATAATGCAGTACCCTTGACGTTGGGAAGCAGGCTTATGTCTTTTGATCAAAATATGAACTAATACCTCATGTTTTCATTTTGCTAGACACACACAGATATGCAGTTTAAAGGATAAGCGCTGACAACTTTCTTTTTGTTTTGTATACATATATAGGTATTTATATTGCCACGCAGCTGGTACCACATACAATATGGGATATACCGAGCGCGGGCTTATTGCCAAGCAGCTGGTACCATATATAATGTGGGATATACTGAGTGCGATCTTATTTTTCTCTGTAGTGTTATAGTAGGACAGGGTAATTAGCTGAAACAGATCAGCACTGTCTGAAGATTCCAGACACGTTTCAGTGAAGCACCGGGTCAGATACACTGAAGATATATCACAGAGCGGAGAGTCGCTGATCAGATACCTAGGAGCACGGTCACAGAGATGTAGATATGAATAGCCTGGTCGGATACACTGGGGCAAAGCAGCAGAGGAGTCAATGAGGATAGCCGGTTCGGATACACAGATAATCAGCTGGGTCGGATACACAAGAGGCACAGGCAAAAGAGTAGTCAAATGTGGATAGCCGGGTCAGATACACAGAATGTCAGCAGAATAATCTAGAAGGCGTGGTCTAACAAAGCAGAGGTCATACACAGAGGAGTCACCAGAAACCAGCACAGGATACACAGAGGGGGAGCCAGACGCTAATCTGTAACTTGTCGCTCTGACACAGGCAGTGTGTCAGAGTGAGCAAGTTATAGGGGAAAGAATTTAAAATTCCCCGCCTCCGAAGTCATATGACTGCAGCAGCGCGCCACCTGGAAGGAGGGAGCATCGGCTGCGAACGGAGCAGGAACGAGGAGATGTAAGTTCTTACATCTGCTTGATATACTATATATGCACAATAAAAACAGCTTCTAGAAAGCTTCTAGTTAATTGAAAAAAAGGTTGATTAAACCAAAATCAGGTATTATTGATAGGAAAACATAGCAGAAAAAAAACTCACAACAAAAACAAAACATAATTGAGTTATATAAGATTACATATTCAGTATTATACAGTATATACCTCCACTTTGAAGATTTTGCCAAGCCTTTTATGATTCTCTAAATCTCTTGACTTCTGATAAACCAACACTACACCACTCGTTATTAAAAGATGCAATACTACTATCCATTTTTCATAATAAGGAAGTACCAGTGCTAAAATCCAAAATTGTACAGTAATTAACTTCCTATTAAATCTACCTAAGAAGCAAATACAAATTTAAAGAAGCTTGCCTCATTTGTTTTTTTGAAACCGGATAAGGACCCTGAACTTATTTCCTCATATAGACCCATCACGTATCAAATCAGGCCAAGTCTTCAAACCATTCTCCAACATCCAATAACCAACCATTAGATGGGATCATCACATAGCAGATACTTGGTAAGCGGCATTCAGAATGCAATAGTGGTAGTGTCCACCTCATCTTCCAAAAAGTACTCATCAGACATAATACTTAGCTTAGATGCTGAAAAAGCATTTGACAATGTATCTTGTTCCCATTTGCAAAAAAATATTTGAAAGTAGGGTGTTTTGGCACAACTACTACCACACCCAAATTGTGGTACAAGTCCTAGCACAATTTTAGTAATAAACAGGAAAATGGAGTGTGTGGAAAACCTGTCACCATTACCAGAGGGATAAGACAAGGCTGCCCCTCTGGCTGATCCTGTTCAACTTGGCCCTTGATCGCATATTCAGACTTTTACAATGCTGGCCGGTGTTTAAAAGGATTTCCATAGGGAGAATAGAAATTTACCACATTTACTATTTACCACATGTGAATATATGGGTACTCTGGTATCTCGACTAACATCAGGATTATGGTACAACACTATTTTATTCTGAGGCCAACAGATCAGAGCGATAGAACATGAGACATCAGATCTTAACTGACTAAAATAATGGACAAAGATCAACTTAACTACATCTCCCCAACAGTTAGGAACACTGGCCTGGAGGAACGTTAACCAGCTGATTGCTAGTCTTGTTCTCTTGCGATATTTTTAACTAAAGTACTGAAACTCGAATTATTTTTTGTTACAAAAACATTTAAGATAAAACCAAATATGCTGTTTGCATTAACATTGAATTCCCATAGTTTAATATTTTGTAGAACCACTTTTGCAACAATAAGTGTTTTATGTTTTTGGGACAAGTATGCTACAGCTTTGCACACCATTCGGGAATGATTTTGCCCCATTTTTCCTGGCAGATTTGAATCAGGATGTTCAGGGTAGTAGGGTGATGCTTGTGTACCCCAATTTGCAAATAGTGACACAGATTCTAAATTGCATTGATATCAGGGCTAGGACTAGGACATTCTAGAACCACCTTTTTGATTTGGTAATCTTTGTCTTGCTTTGTGGTACCCAGACAAGTGGAGTGAATTTCACAGCTCCTTTCAAACTTAGGCTGGGTACACACTATAGTTTTTTCAGCCTATTATTTGGCCAATCACCCGATAATCGAGTGCTCGGCCCAATATTGCAATAGTCTGTTGTTTGCAGTGACAGGTTCTTTAAAGTTGCTAGGCGTTAAAGAGTCGTGACCACAAAGTTCAAATATCAATCTTTGAACTTGCAAACAAGTAAAAATATAAAAATCATATACTAAGCTTTGATAATTCTCTTATAAATATGTTTAATCAGCAATTATCCAGGGCCTCACTCGCTCTCTCTCTGGAGCTGGATAGACAAATGACTGGCACCATTACCGACGGTTTAGGACAAACCAACTTGTGTTGCAGCAAAACCAGTTTTTAAAGAGAGGAAACTAAGGGTGGCGGATATTACTAACATATAAGGTACAAACAGAATTAAGAATTTATTGGTACAGCTATGAGTAATAAACAGTTTCACTTATTCTACGCAGACGCAAAGCAGTGAAGTTACACGGAACTTTCCAGTACATGCGTAGTTACCACTGGGACAACACGTAGCTGATATATGTATATACACCTATCCTGTCTCTTATTTGTGGCATGGGGATGAGATACAGAACCTTACTGTCCTTTACCTGTAATATACCTGTAGCAAAAACCAAAGCAACTGCTCCCTGTATTCGCCTGGAGGTATATCTTCCCCATATGTTTGGCTAAAAGGTGAATACAGTGAAATTGCATGTTGACAATTACCATCTAAATGTCTCTTTGTACGTATGATTACAGCGTGTGGGGGCCTAGGATTTGGAGGAGTCAGTAGTCTTTCAAAGGATGCTATGTCTCCTCCCACTGACCTTTCATGCAAGAGACGTACTGCATCATGAAGTACCGCATCCCACCCCTTCAAAGTATGCATGGGTGTTCTTTTCTTAATCTGATCCTTCAGGAGCCCGTTCATTCATTCAATTAAGCCTGCTGCTTGAGGATAATAGGGAATGAGCTACAGCCAGTAAACTCTCCGATCAGCTGCCCATTTGTCGGTCAGTGAAATGAGTTCCATTATCAGATTGGATTTCTTTCGGCAATCCATAATGAACTGTCAGATCTTCCAGCATTTTGATTGTAGCTCCTTGATCTGCACTTGCAGAGGGATTGACAACTAAGACTCCTGAGAAGTCTACTGCAGTACAATAGTATTTCACTCCCCCTCTGCATGTTGGTAGTGGTCCGATGAAGTTGATTTGCCACACCTGTCCAGCTCTTTCTCCTCTATATATAGATCCGATATCACCAGTCAAATCTTGAATTATAGAGTTTCGATAAAGGGGTTTGCCCATTCCAAGGCTTCTCCTCTAAAATGTGATACCAGAAACAGTACCTCTCTTTCTGGGTTGTTGACAAGTCTAGGTACGGAGAAAAAATATGAAGCACGAAACCTCAGAAGGGCACTAAGTTGAGAAAGGTTCCCGTTAATGCTAGGAACTGGAAACCCTCGGCGGGAGACGGCCCAAACTGGGCACCCTCGGCGGGAGACGACCCGGACTGGGCACACTTGAAGGAAGGCCCAGACTGGGAGAAGCCTCGGACCCGACAGCACCAAGTGGCGACTCGGGCTGCACCACCTTAAATGGTGACTTGGGCTGCACTGCCTTAAGTGGCGACTCGGGCTGAACTGCATTATTAAAGTTATTTTATCGTTTACCAATAATCATTGTCTGCTGCGATTTGTGTGGTTACAACTCACAAAGCAATTTATTAGCAAAGCAAAAGAATAACAATTAAATAGATAAGTACAGCTGATACATACGCCGCGCTCTGCTGGATCCAGCATGCAGTCATTCAATCCTGAAGTCTGTGGTCAAAGAGACTGAATGCTGGTTCCAGAGAGCAATATATATACATATTTGGTGTTACAGTAAATACAATACAGATGACTTGGCATGTTTCCATAGGTTCAGGATTCCAGGACAGTCCAGTATAGTGTAGTTCATAGGTCAGTTCAAACGACGCCCTCCAAGGGTGGGGGTCAGCTCTCCAACAGCTGCATATTAATCTTCCTGACGAAAGCTAGTTCCAACTGGTCTATTTACACTACACAGACAATACCATTCTGATCACTAATTCCCTATATTCCATAACTAGCATACGCGAGGTGCGATCTCATAGCCGATGAAACCAGATCACTAAGGATAAATAGGGGATTAGAATGACACTGTCACAAATCGGGATCTTAGCCGCACTTACCTCATCCGCCGCTGTCATATCACGGCTACCTGGGTCCCTTTTGGTCATCTGCTGCATTCCCGTTCTCCACACCTTCATTTGTAAACAAACACATACTGTTTGTCCTGCTGCATGGGCGCGGCCATCTTGGGTGCAGTCAGGTGATCATTCCAAACCAACCAGATTCAGAAGCTGTGATCACATGAACTGATCAGCCAATAGTTGTTTGGGACATCCTATTTAAACCTGCTGCTGTGATCTGTTCATTGCCAGAACAACACACTTCTCTCCAGAGGATAGTTCTTGGCTCCAGTGTTCCTGTCTGCATTCCTAAGTGCAGTGTTCCTGACTGCATTACAAGTGCAGTAATCCTGTCTGCACTCCTAAGTGCAGTGTTCCTGACTGCATTACAAGTGCAGTGTTCCTGACTGCATTACAAGTGCAGTGTTCCTGACTGCATTACAAGTGCAGTGTTCCTGACTGCATTACAAGTGCAGTGTTCCTGTCTACATTTCCAGACTGCTAATTCCCCTGCTATATTCTACAATCAGCAAGAACATGAGCAAGAAGTTCATCCAGGCTGCTAAGTTCTGTTTCACTCCTGCTCCAGCTAGTCCCAAGGGTCCCGAATCGGATCAAGAAATTCAGACGACCGTGACAGTTTGTTCTGGCCTAATGGATCCGCTAGGGGAACATACCCCGAGGGAGGACTCTGTCCAAATATTAGCTGAACGCATTGAGAGACAAGAAACTAACCAGGGGCAAATTTTGAGATTGCTGCAGGATGTTTCTACACGTATGGATACCTTGCAGTTATTCCGCAGTCAACCATCCCATACTCCGCCTGAGCCAGTAATACCTGCTTCACTACTTACTTCATCCAGACTCCATCTTCCCACGCCAGCTAAATACAATGGCGATCCGAAGAATTGCCGCGGGTTTCTCAACCAGTGTAGTATACACTTTGAATTACAACCCGGAAATTTCCCCACTGCACGTACCAAAACTGCTTATATTGTTTCGCTACTATCAGGGCAAGCTCTGGCATGGGCATCACCGCTCTGGGAAAAATCTGACCCAATTTTATTTGATATTGATAGCTTCCTGTCTACCTTCCGCAGAATATTCGACGAGCCTGGAAGAACAACGTCAGCCGCTTTAGATATTCTGCGCCTTCGGCAAGGGCAGCAGTCTGTGGGCCAATATGCCGTTCAATTTCAAACACTTTCCTCTGAACTATCTTGGAATAACGATGCTCTTGTTGCGGTTTTCTGGCAGGGCCTGTCTGACCACATTAAGGATGTATTAGCGTCTCGGGACTTACCTACAACGCTAGACCAATTGATTACCACCTGCAATCGGGTTGATCTTCGGTTCAGAGAAAGAGCTCTAGAAAAGAGGAAGCTGAAACACCCCAAGTTCCACCCTATTCAACGGGCCCGTGTACCGTCTCCTTTCCCTGAAGGACCCATGCAATTAGGCAAAGCACGTCTTTTACCCACCGAGCGAGAACGGCGAGTTAGAGAGAAACTTTGCTTATACTGTGCCAGTTCCGGACATCTGTTACATCATTGTCCTCGCAAGCCGGGTAAACACAACCTCCTAGCTGACGATGAGGAAGTGAGCCTAGGAGTGGCTCTTCGCTCCCCACAAGGCAAGGACTGTATTATCCCAGTCACTCTGAAACACGCTCAAGGCTCCCAATACATTTCAGCCCTGCTGGATTCTGGAGCAGCTGGGAATTTCATGTCTGCCAGATTAGCTGCTGAACTAGCCATTCCACTAGAGAAAATTCCAGTGACCATCTTTCTCTCTGCGGTTGACGGTAGCCGTATTCCAGGGGGTACCATTACGCATCAGACTTCTCCAGTGACGCTCCAAATAGGAGTTCTGCATTCCGAGTCTCTTACCTTTTTGGTCATCCCAGAAGCCACTAGCCCTGTGGTTCTCGGGTTTCCATGGCTTCAAACGCATAACCCCCATATTGACTGGTCGACTCCACAAATCCTGGCGTGGGCTCCAACTTGTTTCGGGTCCTGTTTACAACGTGTTCTTCCACATTGCTCCACCTCTGATAAGGAAGTTTTGCCAGTTCCTTCTGCCTACCAAGAGTTCACAGACGTTTTCAGTAAGCAGGCCGCTGAAACTCTACCACCTCATCGGGATTGGGACTGTCCCATTGATCTTGTTCCGGGTAAAACCCCACCGCGTGGCAGAGTCTACCCTCTTTCTATCCCTGAGACAAAATCTATGTCTGAATATGTAAAAGAGAACTTGGAAAGGGGCTTTATTCGCCCATCCTCTTCACCGGCAGGAGCCGGGTTCTTTTTTGTAAAAAAAAAAGATGGTGGATTACGTCCCTGCATCGATTACCGAGGTCTCAACGACATTACCATCAAGAACCGGTATCCTCTGCCCCTCATCACAGAGTTATTTGACAGAGTCAAAGGTGCGCAAATATTTACGAAGTTGGATCTCCGCGGGGCCTACAATTTGATCCGTATCAGGCGTGGCGATGAATGGAAAACCGCCTTTAACACCAGGGATGGGCACTACGAATATCTTGTCATGCCATTCGGTCTGAGCAATGCCCCAGCGGTTTTTCAGAATTTCATAAACGAAATCTTTCGGGACTTACTGTACCATACTATTGTGGTATATTTGGACGATATCCTCGTTTTCTCCTCTGATATCCAGTCCCATCGCAGACATGTTAAAGAGGTCCTCAGCCGTCTCAGAAGGAATAAACTGTATTGCAAGCTTGAAAAATGCACCTTCGAAGTTGAATCCATTCCATTCTTGGGGTATATCATCTCGGGCACTGGTCTCCGTATGGACCCAGAGAAGGTGCAAGCTATTCTTAACTGGCCTCAACCATCTACACTAAAGGCAGTACAGCGATTTCTGGGATTTGCTAACTACTATCGAAAATTTATTCGTGGCTACTCTACTGTAGTAGCACCACTCACCGCCCTCACCAAAAAAGGAGCTAATCCTGCCAAGTGGTCTGAAGAAGCCCAATCTGCTTTTCAACTTCTGAAACAAGCATTTATTTCTGCTCCCATACTGAGGCAACCAGATTTAACCTGTCCATTCTACTTGGAAGTTGATGCCTCATCTGTCGGAGTAGGGGCAGTTCTCTCCCAAAAACCGGCTGATGAGCAATGGCATCCCTGCGGGTTCTTCTCCCGAAAATTTTTACCAGCTGAACGAAATTATGCCATAGGGGACAAAGAGCTGCTTGCCATCAAATTGGCGCTTGAAGAGTGGAGACATTTACTTGAGGGAGCTCGTTATCCTGTCACAATATACACGGATCACAAGAATCTGCTCTACCTTAAAACTGCACAGTGCATGAATCCACGTCAGGCCCGATGGGCACTATTCTTTTCTCGATTTGATATCCATGTCACCTTCCGTCCCGGTTCCAAAAATCGCAAGGCAGATGCTCTGTCACGTTCTATGGTAAAAGATGAAGATTCCATCATTGTGGATCCACGGCCTATTATCAGCCCACTCAGCATCGCAGTCAGTAGACCCGACAATACACCTCCCCAGGGGAAGACTTTTGTTCCTGAGAATCTGCGTAAAAAATTGCTCCAATGGGCACATTGTTCCAGATTTGCCGGTCATGCTGGCATCCGCAAAACTCAATCTTTCATATTGAGAAGCTACTGGTGGCCTACGCTTCATCAGGATGTTCAGCAATTTGTTTCCGCATGTGGCAGCTGTGCCCAACATAAAAGTTCAAGACAATCTTCAGCTGGTCAACTTTTGCCTCTGCCTATTCCCACCAGACCCTGGACCCATATTTCTATGGACTTTGTTTCCGATTTGCCCAATTCTAATAATTTCAATACCATCTGGGTCATCGTTGACCGGTTCTCTAAAATGGCGCATTTTGTTCCTCTCCGTGGACTCCCATCAGCACCTATCCTGGCTCAGCAATTTATAAAGGAGATCTTCCGTTTGTATGGGTGTCCTGAAGAAATCGTCTCAGATAGAGGAGTTCAGTTTGTGGCGAAATTCTGGAGATCCTTGTGCCAAGCACTACAGATCAAACTAAACTTCTCTTCGGCCTATCATCCCCAATCCAACGGGCAAACGGAAAGAGTTAATCAAGACCTAGAAACATTTCTCCGTTTGTACATATCCTCTTCTCAAGACGACTGGGTAGATCTGCTTCCTTGGGCAGAATTTGCTCATAATAATCATTATCACGAATCCTCTGCTTCCACTCCATTTCATACGGTCTATGGCCTACACCCCAGGGTACCCTTGTTTACTCCACTTCCTACAGCCTCAGTACCTGCCTCTGAAGTTTTCCTAAAGAATTTTTCAGGCCACTGGCGCCAGGTACGGGAATCTCTACTTAAAGCGTCCCAACGCTACAAAATTCAGGCCGACAAAAAGCGACGAGCCATTCCAAGCTTGAAACCCGGAGACAGAGTCTGGCTGTCTACTCGCAATCTACGCCTCAGAGTTCCATCTATGAAATTCGCTCCTCGCTTTATTGGACCGTTTAACATCTCCCAAGTCATCAATCCAGTGTCCTACAAATTACATCTACCATCTTACCTCAGGGTACCCAATACCTTCCATATCTCTCTCTTGAAACCACTGGTGCTAAATCGGTTTTATACACCCAAACTGGTTTCTCCTGAAGTGCAGACTGAACATGGTGAAGAATATGAAATTAAAGAGATCTTGGACTCTCGGTTTCGACATAAAACCTTACAATATCTAGTCGACTGGAAAGGCTATGGTCCAGAAGAGAGGGCCTGGATCAAAGCTTCTGATGTTCACGCTCCATCTCTCATCAAAAAATTTCACCGCAAGTTTCCAACTAAGCCCCAATCTAAGTGTCCAGTGGCCACTCGTAAGGGAGGGGGTACTGTCACAAATCGGGATCTTAGCCGCACTTACCTCATCCGCCGCTGTCATATCACGGCTACCTGGGTCCCTTTTGGTCATCTGCTGCATTCCCGTTCTCCACACCTTCATTTGTAAACAAACACATACTGTTTGTCCTGCTGCATGGGCGCGGCCATCTTGGGTGCAGTCAGGTGATCATTCCAAACCAACCAGATTCAGAAGCTGTGATCACATGAACTGATCAGCCAATAGTTGTTTGGGACATCCTATTTAAACCTGCTGCTGTGATCTGTTCATTGCCAGAACAACACACTTCTCTCCAGAGGATAGTTCTTGGCTCCAGTGTTCCTGTCTGCATTCCTAAGTGCAGTGTTCCTGACTGCATTACAAGTGCAGTAATCCTGTCTGCACTCCTAAGTGCAGTGTTCCTGACTGCATTACAAGTGCAGTGTTCCTGACTGCATTACAAGTGCAGTGTTCCTGACTGCATTACAAGTGCAGTGTTCCTGACTGCATTACAAGTGCAGTGTTCCTGTCTACATTTCCAGACTGCTAATTCCCCTGCTATATTCTACAATCAGCAAGAACATGAGCAAGAAGTTCATCCAGGCTGCTAAGTTCTGTTTCACTCCTGCTCCAGCTAGTCCCAAGGGTCCCGAATCGGATCAAGAAATTCAGACGACCGTGACAGACACCAAACATGATATGTTTCCTGTAACCTGAACCTTAGATCTCAATAAAGTGATTCTAACATTATCCTATTTAACTATAAATTCAATAACATTTGTTCAAAAACAACTGTGGGTTGGAACTATTATAAGAATGACCTATGTACAAGTGAATGTGTAAGTGTATGTGTGAGTTGTTTATCATGCAATTGCGTCATAACACGTGGCGCACTGATAGCAATCGCACGGTAAAACAATGTTAATCAATATAGTTTCTTTCATCAAATTATTTGAATTCGACAGCATGGAGTGGCAACTCAGGTTGAACCGCATGAAGTGGCAACTCTGGCAGACAGACTCACACAGGACACTATTAAAGCCAGCCACAAGGGGATCAAACAGGCAGCAGGGGGAAAAAAGGGCACGTGACCATGAACAAAGAGACGCACTTACTAGAAAACTACGACCCAGTTAATGACAAAAGAACCAGACAAATGTGACCTGCTTGTGGTCAACACTGGCAAAAAAATTAGAAGGTTGCCTGTTGAAATGTGCACGGAGACGGAACGTCTGGTTAATGATATGATTTATAAGGCACAGAGGGGGGATCTCTCACAAAATACTATTTTGGCATAATCCCCTAAACACAGGAGCATGGGCATTTCCGACCTTTCCAGTCTCAATCATTCCATCTGCTACCACTCCACATGCAACATCCCGTCATGGGAAACCAAATATCCCTCCTGCCTACATGATTTTACCCCAATAGGAAGCACAAGTATGGCACAATACACAGAAAGTCCGTCATACATGGAAAATAGTAAACATTACCATTATGAACAGCTGTCAACTGTTAAGGCTTTTTTTAAAAAAAAGGTTTTAGATGTTTTATGTGTGCCCTATTTTACTTAAAATATTCGTTTTGCTTTCCCTTCTTCAGCCCCTTTCTGCTCTGCTCACCGGATATGGGTCATACAGTGGAAGCAAATGCTTGCCCTCAATTCTCATAAATATTTGTTTTGCTTTCTCATCTTCAAACCATCTCTGATGTGCAGGGATGGGATTTGCAGAGATGTATGCTGGCAATGTATATATTTCATTTGTGTGAATTGTAATATGTTAATATGTTTACTTTCTATTTTAATTATAAAAAGTTTGTTTTAAATCAGATTATTTCTTTCCCCAAACTTCATATATTGTCAATGCGGAACTTGTACGATAGCCTAATAAGTCTCAAACCCAGAGCTTCTGATGAAATTGCTGTGCTGTATATGAGAACAGCCAGTGTCCTTCCTGTGGCCAAAAATCGTAGGGTAGCTACCAGTCTCTGCAGATATGCGTCTTCATAAATAGGTGTTCTCCTTCTGGATGGGTGTGGTGACAAGTTGGAGCAGCTGATGGAAACTGAATGAATATAACGATATTCCATATTGCTAAGTTGTGAGCAGATCCTCACTGGTTTATTTTACTATTGAGACAAGTATATGAATACAACTTAGAATATATGTGGTACAAACTATCAGTTTTTTTAATTGATGTTAATATTCATCTGTATCTCTGCATGAATTCAATATAAGATCACAAGTTATTTAGCAATTTTTCAAGTCTTAAGCAATCAACTTAACACTATATTGATAATTTATGTGGATACATTTAATGGATAATATTATACATAGTTTTGTAGTATTTTTGTACTCAATATATTGGTATAAATGTTACGAATGTTTATTATACTGAACTGAGTAGTTAATGGGTTAGATATAATTTCGGGGGAGTTAATCATTTTTAGACAGTGGTTTTCTTTTAAATAACCCTTTCACACCCACGTTACGCATGATCTTGTGGCTCTTGTCCTGACAAGCATTGAGTGACACATAACAAGGGTGGTATTAGAGAGAGAGGTGAGGGTAAGGGATGTACTAAACGGATGATCACAGAAAAGGATGATAATGATGATTGCTTGCAGTTACATTTTCTGCCATTAGTTGGCACTAACTTTTTTCTTTCACCCAATGCTTTCAATAGAGAAAAAGCAACTCGATTACACTTTCATGAATTGTAAATGGAAAATAATTATGAATAATATTAATAAAGTATGAATTCCACTTTAATAAACATTTCTGTTGGTAAAAAAATAACGTAACAAAAGGTAATAAATACAAATAAATTTACATGCATTGATTTATTCTAGCAAAACAGCTCTATCATTTTTGTTTATGTGAAATTAAGGCTTTTTAAGAATAGATATGTACACTGTGAAGTGTTTTCTATGTGTTTCCAGTGGGATGATGGCTATATCTTTTTATTTATGTGGGATGATCAAATTTTAAGCATAGATATGTACACCTGAGACAGTTTTCCATGTGTTTCCAGTGGGAAGATGGCTATATATTTTTTATTTACGTGGGATGATAACATTTTAAGCATAGATATGTACACTGTGAAGTGTTTTCTAAGTGTTTCCAGTGGGAAGATGGCTATATCTTTTTTATGTGGGATGATCACGTTTTAAGCATGGATATGAACACCCAGTGCTTTTTTTCCCATTGAATGCTGGGAACGACGTTCCAGCACCTTTTTTTTTTAACTTCTTTCTTACTTTTTTTTTTTCTCTGCGGTGCTGCTACAGTGCAGCACCGCATCTGTGTGTGTGTGTGTGTGTGTGTGTGTGTATTGCTTCCGTCGGTCGGAAGCAGGGCAGCGGGAGGAGCAGCGATCGAACTAAGGAGAGTGAAAAGAAGGTAAGTAATACTGACTACAGAAAGGGGGAAGGGGCGAAAGTAGAAGAGGGCTACAGAAAAACAAAGGGCGAGCAGAAAGAAGGCTACAGAATAGAGAGGGAGCAGAAAGAAGGCTACAGAATAGAGGGAGAGCAGAAAGAAGGCTACAGAATAGAGGGGGAGCAGAAAGAAGGCTACAGAATAGAGGGGGAGTAGAAAGAGGGCTACAGAATAAAGGGGGAGCAGAAAGAGGGCTACAGAATAAAGGGGGAGCAGAAAGAGGGCTACAGAATAAAAGGGGAGCAGAAAGAAGGCTACAGAATAGAGGGGGAGCAGAAAGAAGGCTACAGAATAAAGGGGGAGCAGAAAGAAGGCTACAGAATAGAGGGGGAGCAGAAAGAAGGCTACAGAATAAAGGGGGAGCAGAAAGAAGGCTACAGAATAGAGGGGGAGCAGAAAGAAGGCTACAGAATAAAGGGGGAGCAGAAAGAGGGCTACAGAATAAAGGGGGAGCAGAAAGTGGGCTACAGAATAAAGAAGGGGAGCAGAAAGAGGGCTACAGAAAAAGGAGGGAGGTGGAAAGAGAGGGCCACAAAAAAAACAGGTTGCAGAATAGGGGTGAGAATAGCTAGCGGCCATATGTGAGAAAAGTTGGTAGGCAGCCGCAGCAGGGGACATGTCAGTGTGTAACAGGTGAGTGATGTCCAGTTGTTATGTTTGTTTTATTAAATTAACATATGGGGCCTCCCCTCTAGATATCCTGCGTTTACTCCATCAGTCATCTGGACTGCAGCCTTGCCAGCCAACCAGGAGGAGGTAGGAGTTATTATTTTTATTTTACAATTGTCAAGTGTGTGAGGGGCAAGGAAGGGAGTAAATTTATGTGTGTGTATATATATATATATATATATATAATTTTTTATTTTTTTTCATAAAAGATTAATAAGACGTGAGTTCCGGCACCTTTTTTTTTACAAAAAAAGCACTGTGAACACCTGAGACTGTTTTCTATGCGTTTCTCATGGGAAGATGGCTATATCTTTTTCATTGATGAGGGATGATCACATTTTAAGCATAGATATGTACACTGTGAAGTGTTTTCTATGGGCATGATTCATTATTGCATGCATTCTGAGTGCATCCCACTGAGTGCATGCATCCGAATTCTCAAGCCACAGATCTCAAGCCTGTTGAATTTTGGCACAGGGCTGCTGTAGTCGCTGGTTCGGACAGCTATTTACTTTGTAAGAAATAGATTTTAAAAAAAAGATGACAAAAAAAAGCTTGGCCCCCTCCTAACGCTATTAAACCTAGTGCATACCTGCCAAGATTTTGATTCCTGCTCCGGGAGGCATGGGGAGGATGTTCCCCTCTAATAGCGTGGGAAATCCCCTTACAGTATAAATAGACCTTGCATCTGTTTATATTACATTCTGCGGCAGATGGTCTTCCATAGAAGACCATAGTGTGGCCGTTGTCCAGCACAGCGCATGTGCAGAGGGATCATATGATCCTTCCCTGTCACATGACAACTTTTCGCTCTTCACACTGCACAGTAGGGTTCCCAATTGTTCGATTGGTGCATGCGCACAGGGATTCAAAGCAGGAAACCAGATCGCAATCAAGACCGCAAGTGAAGAGCCAGTGTAAAGGTAAGTGTTACATTTCACAGGAACAGCCATTTTTCGGAACGGCTGTTCCCGTGGAGATTTTTTAATATGAGAAATAGTTCAATCCTTATCAATGCAATAAGGATTGAAAACTATTTTTTATTTTTTGCGGTGGTTGATAAATGTGCCCCAATATTACATACTTTGGGGCATATTCAATTGGGGTTCAATCCACGTTACCGCAATAACGTGGATTTTCATTCGCAGCCCACAGGGTTGTGTACGAAAAACCGCGTTATTGCGGTACCGTAATACCGGCAATAACGCGCACTTTTCGCGGTAACGCGCGTTACCGCGAACCGGAACCCTAATTGAATATGCCCCTAAGGATTGTTATAAATACAGATTAGCTATATTCTTTTATTATAATATGCTTGGTCCACACAAATAAAAAAAATATATTTATATATATATATATATATATATATATATATATATATGTATATATATATATATATATATTTATATATATATATATATATATATATATATACACACATAGGATAATATACTTGATACTGTTATTCACAAAGTTTTTCGTTTATTCTGCTTTATAGTTATATAGTTAAAAGCTGTATGTTTCTTGTAGTGTGCAAGATTCTGGCGCCCAGTGTTGTGGAGGTGAACTGCAGGTAATCATCCTGACAATCCCCTTCTGTGATCATCCTTTTAGTTAGTGATGTGAAATCTAGTTTGTGTTGAAGATTAATTCATTCTGATCTAGTTCACACAAAAGATTAGTTCAAAAGATTAGTTCATTTCACTCATTTGACTCAGTAGTTCATTTAGTTCAGTTAGATCACTGGCTCTGGAACACTGCTGAGAGAAGTGATTGGAGACATAGAATTAGTTTATTACATACTGTAGGCATATCTACTACTTCTCATTAGATGAGTTATAGTCCTGTTAAAATTATCATTTTTAATATTTTAAAAAGGGCAATCACTTATACAAAAACTAGTAGTGACACGTTGAGCTCTGCAAAGTTAATTACATTTTCATTATTATTTTTACTTCCATAATATGCAAATGAAAAAGACCCAAATTCAGAGTATTATAAAGTGTAATATTTTTGCTTTTAAAATACAGTAGATTAAAAAAAAAACTTACCTTTGACCTAATCTTATTTTTATCATTTCAACCATTAATGTCACTGAATGCACGCCAGTGCCTTGATTAACAATGGAGGGCCGTACATCCTTTTTTGATACTCCCTGAGAGGCTGCAATTTGGTTGGACCGCCTAGCTGCTGCTGGACGCTGATGCTGGATGAGTACTTTTCTATGTCTCTCCTCATAGTCCTTTGGAAATTGCTGATTTGTCATTGATATTATGCATGGTATTTGCTATACATAATGTCATTTCTCTTCTGTGGTACAAAAAAAAAAATGTATTTCGCTCAGGTGCGGTCTGTGATTTTCAAACTAATGTTGAAAGGTCCACTGTAAAAAAAATGTAATGGGCTGGAGAGCCCATGGCTTTAAGGGCGTTCTTTTCCTCTCTTGTCTCAATTCGCCCCTTTTCCTTCCTTCCTCTATCTTCTGGTATTTTGCGGGTTGGCAGGTGACCTCTTTTGGTAGTGTGCTGGCCTGCTGAATATCTTAAGGTAACTTTAGTTAGGGTTTATGGTATACTTAAGTTGGGTGGAGTATACAGGGTGGGGGTGTGGGTTTAGTATTAAAGTTATTTAAGTTGTGGGTAGTTTTAATGTTATCGCAAATATATAGACAAGGATTATATGTGCTTATAAGTATATCAATGTATGCTCTGCAGGGGTGTGGGATGCGGGGTAGTGGGATAAGAGGGACTACTATTATATGTATTCTGGTACATCTGATAAGGAGCTGAAAATTCTCTCCTGGAATGTGCGGGGCCTAAACAATGCTGTGAAACGTTCTCTTGTACTAAGACAAATTATAAAAAATGATCATGATATTGTTTGTCTATTGGAGACTCACACGGTGATAGAATACTCGCCCTTAAAAAAGCATGGGTAGGTAGGGCATACCACTCTACGTACACGACTAATTCTCGAGGGGTCTCTATATTGGTACATAAACGTCTCTGCTTCTCCTTGGAAAACTGATGAAGGCTGACATTAATTGGGTTCCGGTGATTCTGTTAGCTGTATATATACCCCTACCGTATAATGGTGAGGTGTTAAGGAAATGTGGAGAATTCATGGCATTGTTCCCAGAGGTTCCAGCCATTTGTATAGGGGATTTTAATAATGTGATAAATGGAGAGGTGGACAGATGGCGAGAGAAAAATGCTGTAGTTGGCAACTCTAAGTCGGCTTTTTCTGCTCTGGTTGAGGAAATGGGGTTAGTAGATGTATGGCGTTTGAGGCCCTGAGAAGATGTCCAATTTTCCTGGCTTTTCTACATCACATAATGCATTTTCAAGAATTGATCTGACTCTGCTGTCACACTCTTTGGTACCGATGGTAAGAAGCGTGGAATATAGGGCTAGGGGAATTTCTGACCACTCGCCCCTCTGCCTATCTATTGATTTTGCAATTGATAGAGGCCAGTCCTTTTGGAAATTAAATCCCTTCTGGCTCTCCTTGATGGGTACAGGAGCGACATTCGTGACACAGTGGGAAGGCTTCTTTGTAGATAATCTGGTAACAGCAAGGCCACCTATAGTTTGGGACGCTTTTAAGGCTTTCCTAAGGGGGAAATTAATTGCTGGCATAGCTGAAATTAAAAAGTCGTCCAGACAAAAAGAACAGATATTAGAGAAAAAGTGTAAATCCTTAGAAGCACAATACATTGCGGACAAAACTGAGGTTGCAAGGGGAACATGGCAGTTGGCCCAGAGAGAGTGGGTAGAGTATGTATTTGAGAAATCCAAACGTAAATTTATGTTTTCTAAGCATGTACGATATGCAGAGGGCGATAGAAATGGTAGCTTCCTGGCTTATCTGACAAGGGCGGATGCAGCAGTACCGGTTATCTGTGATGACAGTGGGGTTAAGAGGTATCTGATGCCTGATATTGTTGAGGTATTTCATAAATATTATACTAATACATATAAGTCACAGGTCAGATATGACATGGATACGTTACAGCGGTATTTGAATGGTATCTCCCTTCCTGTCCTCTCCGATGATAGTAGGGAGTTTTTGGACTCACCTTTTACTCTTGAAGAGATTGATATAGCTATTATGTCATTCCCTAATGGTAAAGCCCCTGGAGTAGATGTAATCCCAATTGAATTATATAATAAAACACCAGCCCTTTTTTGTGTCTAGGTTGTTGGATACATTCAGCGAGCTGGGTGAGACTGGCGCTCTTTTCCCTTCAATGGCAGAGGCAATAGTGGCGGGGCTGCCTAAGTCAGGGAAAGATTTGTTGTACCCTGTGTCCTACCGCCCGATTTCACTTTTGTCAAATGATGTTAAGATTCTGGCAAAATTACTGGCTTTGAGGTTAAATAGAGTGGTGCTGGAATTAATTCATCCGGATCAGACGGATTTATGCCGGGCAAGTCCACGTCTATCAATATTAGAAGGCTGTATACTCTCCTGCAGGTGCGGTCACCTCTTCTGAGAGCGAAGTTGTGGTGTCCTTGGACTCAGCCAAGGCGTTTGACTCGGTGGAGTGGCCATACCTGTGGGAGGTACTGTCCCGATTTGGAGAGGGCCCGGAATTTATAAAATGGGTTAAACTTTTGTATTCACATCCAGTGGCGCGGGTCTGTGTCAATGGGCATCTTTCTCAACAATTTCAATTAGAGCGGGGTAGTAGACAGGGATGCCCGTTGTCTCCGGCCCTGTTTGCATTAGCAATAGAGCCGCTGGCCTGTAAGATCCGGCATGATAGAGAAATTGTGGGACTTAGATCAGAGCACAGAGAGGATAAGGTGGCATTATATGCAGATGATATGCTGTTGTTCCTTTCAGATCACGACACTTCCCTAAAATATTTGCTGTGGGTGGTTGATGGATTTGGGTTTTTTTCCGGCCTAAAAATTAATTGGGATAAATCTAGCGTGTTCCCTCTGGGATGGGAGTGTCCCGTGACAATGCCAGAAGGCTTACAGTTAAAATGGGCATCGAAATTCAAATACTTGGGAATATGGATCTCTAATACCCCCGCTGAATATGTAGAACTTAATTTGCGGCCCCAGATCAAACACATTAAAGAAAAAACTCATGTATGGAAGAAGCTCCCACTTTCTGTCTCCGGTAGGATAAATTTAATTAAGATGATGGTGCAGCCAAAGCTTTTGTATATACTAAAGCAGTCACCTGTATATATTCCACCCTCCATTTTCCGATGCATTGATAGCTATTTGATTTCATTGGTTTGGGGAGGGGGAAGGGCTAAGGTCAAGCTCAGCTCGCTGTATAGATCCAGATCTTCTGGTGGATTTGCACTTCTTAACTTGAAACTATATTATTTTGCCTCTCAGTTGGTCCACCTTAGGGCATGGGTTTCGGACCCCGATTACCATGAGCTACATTGGGTGTTGGTACACCATTTTAATTCTAATCATACTCCCTTACAGTCAATGCTGGCGGGGCGGCTTGGTATGCGGGCTCCTCCGCTCCTGATTCAGGGAGTTAAGATTTGGACAATCTGTAATAAAATAATGAAACAAACTGACATTGATCCATGTACTCCTATCTGGGGGGCAAAGAAATTTGAGAAGTTGAATACAGTGAAGAGGGCCAGGGAGTGGTCTCGGTTGGGTGTGGTGTCGGTAGGTCAACTTTATGACACAAATGTACTTAAATCCTTCGAACAGTTGGTTGGGGAATTCTCTGTACCCAGAACAATGTTTTATTCTTACCTTCAATTACGACACGCCCTAAACACACAATTTAAAGGGGAGACATTGGTGTTTGGGGTGGATCCACTGAGGAAACAATTACAGGCCTTGGGTTATAGAGGTCTGATCTCTCAAATGTATTCATGTCTTCTGTATGAATCCACTGCAGATGATTTGGATGGTTTGAGGAATCAGTGGGAAATAGATATTGTCCCTTTATCAGACAAGGAGTGGGGAATGGTTACAGACAGTACTAAAGGTTATACTTCATCATTAAAATTTCAACAAATACATGTGTTTATCTTACACACGGCCTACTTTACCCCTATTAGATTGGCAAAATTTCGCCCCAGATGTTACCCCTAACTGTCCGAAATGCAATTCGATCAATGCTAACTTTTGGCACCTTCTATGGGAGTGTTCATGTATACGAATCTTCTGGCGAAGGATCAGGAGATGTATTCAGGTTACTGGAATTGAAGTGTCTCTTAGTTCACCGGCCACTTGTCTCTTTGGGCTCCGATTGAAGGGGAAAGTTAATAAACTGACAAAAATGTACATTTCAGTTATTGATGTTGGCTAAGGTCTGTATAGCGAGGCTGTGGTTGGCCCCCGACGAGTCCCAGGGTTAAAAATTGGAAGGCACTGGTTAATACTACCATAAGGCACGAGAGATTTGTTTATACTAGCAGACAGGCTCTAAAGAAATTTGAGAATATATGGTACAGATGGTTAGAGTCTCCATTCTATCCTGTGTCATCTAGTACAGATGCTCTATTTACTTAAATGTATGGCTCCCGCAGTTCTTATAATAAGTATCTGAGTCCATGTAATAAACCCTGCATGTGTAACATACTTATGTATAAGCATTTACGATGTATGATCCTGAATGAATATAGCACATTTATTATTATTATGCTTTATTGTAATCTTGTAAATTCCATAATTTAATTGTGATATGTATGCGATTGTTTTTCTTTTCTTTTTGTTGTTTGGTATGTTTATATCTTAAAAAATTTCAATAAAAACACTGGATTTAAAAACAATGGGGCAGATGGGAGTACACGTCACTGGGGGCGAAGCCAAAATGGCACAATTCAAAAAGCCCCGCCCCTACACCCATACCCCACTCCAGGAACTCCCAGACGTAACCAACATAATGTTGGCAATTATGACTAATCAGCTTCTGTCATTTATCTATTAGAGTCTATAAAATGGCAGAAAATGATTAGTTGCTATGGGCAACGTTTCCACTTTATCTCTCTTGAAGGTTTAATACATCTCCCCTGTATATATGGTGGAGTAAACAGAACTAGAGTATATAGCATGCAGCACTCAGCAGTGCAGTGTGTCTTGAGTTGACAGGGAAGGGAATGTTTCCTGTGACTCATGAGCTAAATAATCTAAATCAGGCCTGTCCAACCTGCGGCCCTCCAGGTGTTGTGAAACTACAAGCCCCAGCATGCTTTGCAGGTAGACAAGCAGTTGATAGCTGGAAGGGCATGCTGGGACTTGTAGTTTCACAACATCTGGAGGGCCGCAGGTTGGACAGGCCTGATCTAAATGATTTAAAAGATTCAGAGAGTGAAAAAGATTCAGAAAGTGAAATGAGTCAGAGACTCATATGAGTCAGAGATGATCTATTGAACTCCTGAGCAAGGAGAATGACTCATGACTCATAGTCAGTGATCAGCTCCAGAGTCTCACACAATGGGGCACATTTATCAATATTCACATAAAGTGAAAAAATGTTTTCAATCCTTATCGCAATGATAAGGATTGCACTATTTCTCAAATTTATGTACAACCCAGCACAGAAACAACAGTTCCGATAAACTGCTGTTTCTGTGATAAAAAAAAAAATCATACTTACCCCGTCTCTTCGCAACTCGATGTCCACAGATCTCCTCCAGGTCCTTTTCACTTGTCTTCTTACAGCAATTGCGCATGTGCAGTTCAAAGAACTGCACATGTGCACAGACATCTCTGCTCTGTCTCTGCAATTATAGTTGCAGAGAGCGCAGTGAGTGACAGGGAGGGATCATGTGATCCCTCCACACATGCGCTGTCCAGCTCTGCTATTCGGAGCAGAGCCGACAGCACTGAAATTTTTAATTTATGATAATGTACGCCAGCTTCAGCACTGTACAGAGAACTTATTCACATCAGTCCCTGCCTCAGTGGAGCTTACAATCTAAATTCCCAAACACACACAGACTAGGGTCAATTCGATAGCAGCCACTTAACCTACCAGTTTGACCCAAGGGAAACCCACGCAAACACAGGGAGAACAAACTCCACAGCAATAAGGCCATGGTCGGGAATTGAACTTGCATCCCTTAATATGTCCTTGTATTTTACTAATGTTAAAAAGAAAAAATTTCCATATGGTCACTTTCAAATTTTCACGATGGCGTGAGTGCGAGTCTCCTGTATAACGACGGCTAGCTGTATTGTTGCATTTTACAAACATTGTATGATTTTCTATACTAAAATATTTTTTAAAAAAATTAACGGACTTCACTAACTGTCTAACACCTGTGCAAACACGCACGTGCCTACATTATTGTACCCCACAAAAAATGTGCCGCGCTACATGTTTTTATTACTTCTCATTGACTCTTCCACTTCCACGCTTAGCGCCTCTAGCGTCCACAGTTTACACGGCGGCTAGCAGGCGGAAGTGACGTTAAATGTAGAAGCCGGCTCTTAGCAGATGACGACACTGCTGTGGCGTCTGGGCCTGAGCTGGTACTGGAAAGACTGATAGATCTGTTGTGTGAACCAGATCAGCCGCCAAGATGTCCATCGAAATCGAGTCGTCCGAGTAAGTTTATTAAGGCAGAATGGCGTCTGCTGAGGATACGATTGTACACGTCACGGTTCCTGTTTTGAGGAGTGGGGCATTTAATGAGATATGGCGGATGCTTAAGTAGCTGTAATGGTGCAGCTCTCGCATACGTATAACATGTTGTAGTTTGAAGGTCTGCCAGGAGCTGGCCGCGATATTTCTATATACGTGGTTGCCAGCCGCGATATTTCTATATACGTGGTTGCCAGCCGCGATATTTCTATATACGTGGTTGCCAGCCGCTATTAAATGTATATGCAACAAGTAAAATGTGTCCTCTCGGCGCTATTAATCTGTGGTAACCATATTATTTCCAAACTGGTGGGTCTCAACGTTTGCTTCTAAGTTTATGTGAAATTGTCCATAAGAAATATTTTCAGAGTCTGAAAACGTGTGTGTATGTAGAGCTAGATGATAATTATAATTATTGTTTATATAGCACCCACATATTATGTAGTTATTTGCAGATAATGTTTGACTCTTCACATCACTGTACCATTGGAGCTTACAGTCCATTTTCTCTTACACAAATACACACACTATGGTTCATTTTCATCAGAAGTCAATGAACATACCAGTATGATGTGGATTTATGGGAGAAACTGGAGCTCCTGTGGGAAACGCACACAAGCATGAGAGTATAAAAACTCCACCAGATAGTGCTCTGTTTTTTTCTTTACGCAGTCTTTTTAACACTGAACAATGTAAACATTAAGGCTAAAATATCATCATTCTGTCAGTGGTATTGTAGTAATTATTATATTAATACAGCTCATTATATGACTCTGTATTCTGCACAAGTCAAGAATGGTATGTCTGTCTGACAAGGAATACGGATTTTTGGGAAAACTCATTGAGATGTTAAATGTTATGCATATACATCTTACAATGTCATAACCACCATTGTACAAAGAATGACAGAATACCACTTGAAACAAAATTAGATTAAACCAGTATAATAATATTAACCTTTATTTAAATAACACAAAAATATTACACAGTGCTTTACAGAATGATGTTGATTTTTTTTTTATGTTTTTTAATCATTCGCATCAGTCCCTGTCCCAGTGACGCTTACAGTGTAAATACCACTCACTAACTTTAACAGTGGGTTTTTTGGACGGTGGGAGGAAACGAACACCTGGAGGAAACTTATGCAAACATGGGGAGAACATACAAACTCTACGCTGATATTACACTGGTTGGAATAATACCCATAGCCTTGACTCCAAAATTGAAAAAACAATTATATATAAAACTCATGGTGTTAACTATTATTGACAAGCTACATAATATTCTTTTTCCTCAGTGTCATACGTCTTATCATGCAGTACCTAAAAGAAAACAGTTTGCATCGTACATTGGCGACATTGCAGGAGGAAACCACAGTATCTTTAAACACAGTAGATAGTATAGAGAGCTTTGTGGCGGACATTAACAGCGGGCATTGGGATACAGTGCTGCAGGCCATTCAGTCACTGAAGCTGCCGGACAAGACACTAATTGACCTCTATGAACAGGTAAAGAAAGATACGTGGCATACATTTTACATGATTTGTTTTCTAATAGCTTGTATTGCTTCTGCTGGGTAAAACATATTTTGATCGTCACTAAACATCATACATCTAAATTCTGTCTGATTTCAGTTTATGACCATAATACAAATTAACAAAAATGCTATTTTATCCACTTAAACTTTTATGAAATTTCCTTATACAGAACTTTCTAGGTATGTTTTTGACTCTCTGAGATAGTTCTCTGTGGTAAGAACTGTAAAACATAACAGGGAAATGCATATAGTTGGCTGCAAATTTCTGCTAACATGCTTATTTATAGCCACGACTGGTTACAATAGTAATTGTAACACAGAATAACACATTCGAGTTTATAAATAAATATATATATATATATATATATATATATATATATACATATATATATGTGTGACACACAATATATATTTTGTCAACCTTATATACTAGGATGAATCTGTGATTTTTAATTTGTTTTTGCTGTTGATAAATTTTACTCTTATGTTATAGGTTGTATTGGAATTAATTGAGCTCCGTGAGTTGGGAGCTGCCAGATCACTTCTGAGACAGACTGACCCAATGATCATGTTGAAACAGACCCAGCCTGAAAGATACATCCATCTTGAAAACCTCTTGGCCAGATCCTATTTTGACCCTCGTGAGGTATGTTTGGTTTTAAACACTGTTTTTTCTAATTTTTATTAATTCAAATAAAACTGTGTTGTTAACACTCTGTGTATTTGTAGTGGTAGCTCCATCCTGTCTTTTAGAACCAATTTTTAAAGGAAGTTATAACAATAATTTCTTTTATTTTAAAACTTTTTATTACATTTTCTATAGAAGGTTGCAGAAGAGAAAATGAAGTGGATAGAAAATATACATCCTGTGGCCACTTTATTAGGTACACTTGCTCATTGGTACACCTATCTAATCAGCCAATAATGTGGCAGCAGCTCAATGCAAAAAAGTATGCAGACTTGATCGAGAGGTCAGTTGTTGTTGTTCAGACCATCAGAATGAGGAAGACTTATAACAGTGGAGTGATTGTTGTGTCAGAGAAGGTAGTTTGAGTGTCTCAGAAGCTGCTGATCTTGTGGGATTTCCATGCACAACTGTCTCTGTAGTTTACAGAGAATGGTACAAAAAACGTCCAGTGAGCTGCAGTTCTGCGAGCAAAAATACCTTATTAATGAGAGTCGGAGAAGAATGACCAGACTGCTTCAAGATGACAGGAAGACAACAGTAAATCGAATAACCATGTGTTACAACAGTGGTATGCAGAAGAGCATATCTGAATGCACTGCACGTCGAACCTTAAAGTGGATTACAACAGAAGACCACACATGCTCCACTCCTGTTAGCTGAGAACAGGAGAGTGAGGCTACAGTGGGCACATGCTCACCAAAACTGTACAGTTCAACATTGGAAAAATGTTGCCTGGTCTGACAAATCTTGATTTCTGCTGCATCATGCAAATGGTAGGGTCAGAACTTTGTGTAAACAACTTGCATTCATGGATCCATCCTGCCTTGTGTCAAAGGTGTAGGGTGGTGGTGTGGGGAATGTTTTAAACACAATCAGAGCAGCCAGGCAGCACATTGTCACTGCCGAGCGGACCTGCACATACTGTGCAGCAGCCTTGAAAGGGGGCGGGGCCTAAATCGCCCCCCATTAGTTATCTAGGTGCACCAAATTCTCAAGAATTGTATGGGTTTGTGGTGTAGTAGGTCATGTATTTTGGTTTGTACAAAATACATGACCTATTACACCACAAACAAAAATTGTAAAAAATATGCAAAAATTATATTCATAATCGTGGACAGTTTGGATGGATTATGATACTTCCAAGAAGTGTCAATTTGACACTTGGCTGCATCTAGGTGCACAAATCAGAATGTGATATAGTGTTGAGATAAGCTCTCTACTGGAGACTAAAGAGAGACTCTCTTTATTTGTCGAAACTAATAAAGAGGGTCCTGGTCTTGCTTGCTTGTAGCCCATGATGAAATGTATGAGTAAGGCAACTTCTCTGAGAAAATTACTGATATAGCAATATTCTCTTGTTTGTGTAATGTTTAGTGTTCAGCATGTTGAAGCAGTCTATCTCTGAAACCCCTCATAAGAGCACACTTTTGATCTGTTGTTGATTTGGCAGAAATGCTTGATATATTATATGTAATATCTGAATGTGGAGTTAGCTTTTGTGATTAATTGAATTATTACAATGTTTCCCACAGGCATATCCAGATGGAAGTAGCAAAGAAAAAAGGAGAGCAGCTATAGCTCAGGCTCTTGCTGGAGAAGTGAGTGTGGTACCTCCATCTCGTCTCATGGCGCTGTTGGGACAGGTAATGACATCATCAGCTTGATTTGTTAGGAATTAATTTTGATAAACTCTATTTGTTTGCTTTTAATAACACATGCTCCAAAGTGCATATTTAGGAAACATTTGCAGTATTTTTATTACATATTTTATTATTTTGCTATAGTAGCTGCCACTTTTTCATAAGGCTTCTGGTGCTGTTGCTTTGCATTATCAGAAAAATGACATGCAAGGCAGCCACACTCCCAGCCTATGTTCATTTATAGAGGTAGGTTATATTGGTCATAATGTCGTTGACAGCCTTGTTTTCCAATGAACTGACCAGGAACCATTATTCTGTTCCCATCAACCTGATCCCTGTAAACTCTAAAGGAGTGCTACATACAGCTCAAAGTTGATTACCAGAATTGCTAAAACATCGCAAAAGTGACACTGGTAGGGACTTCCCTGCATGAAGGGAAGCCCAGTGGCTTTCAGGCTATTTCAGATCTCCCCAGCCTGTCAGCATGATGAGATTCAGTTTAAAAGGGATAAGGAGTTGGCATGTCAGCTGCTATTTATATCCAGGTTACACTGAATCTACCAATGTAACGGTCAAATTGACTGAAGGGATGATAATATGAATTTTCTTGTTAAGATGCTTTTAGCGTAAAACAAATAAATAATTTATTTTTCAAAGTTTTAGGTCCGTTATGGTTCAAGCACTTATTTAAAGATGTAGAAGAATTGTAACTCCTTCATTTTTAACTACCATTTTATTTATTTTCCTTCTTCAGGCTTTAAAGTGGCAGCAGCATCAGGGACTTCTACCCCCAGGAATGACCATAGATTTGTTCCGTGGTAAAGCAGCTGTGAAAGATGTAGAGGAAGAGAAGTTTCCCACACAACTGAGCAGACATATAAAGGTAAAACTTTCTCAGAATGGTTTTTCAGTGATGCTATATGAACGTTCTGCTATTTACAAAGTCACTTGCATATGGCTGCTACAATAGGGCATGTGCTTATTAATGAAAAATAGATGTCGTAACGCCAAAAGAAATATATAGCTATGAACAACAGTCGGATACATTTACACAAGACCGTAAATGCATTGTTCTCTTTAATTTCATCTATATTTTTCTCTACCCCACCAACAGTTTGGTCAGAAGTCACATGTAGAATGTGCCCGCTTTTCACCAGATGGCCAGTATTTGGTGACCGGATCTGTAGATGGATTTATTGAGGTGTGGAACTTCACAACAGGAAAAATCAGGAAGGCAAGTACTAACAATTACACTAAGTAGTTTGCTCGGACATGGCAATCCATATTCAAATGGAATTTTCTGCTCAACTTTGTTAAATATATTGTGTTTGCATTGGGTGCATAGTGTTAATATTGAAATTTGAATGAAAGGATTCCTGGACAAATCACTGGAATGGAAGTAGTGTCATTGACAGTTTGGTTGGCTCTCTGCCACGATGACAATCGGGCAGGATAAGATGTAGATTGGCAGTCAGCAACTAGTTAAAGAACTACTAAATATAAAACACAAGTTCTTTCAAGAATGTGCTACTAATTACATTTTTATGTTTGTAAAAGTTTCCATACCTTGTTAGCATCTTGTAATATTATATTTTTACTGCTGTACATTATATTATTACATAAATTGCAGTGTTGTGATGCTGTGATTTTAACCTGTTTGGTTGTGCATTGGTTGGTAGTTGAGTATCCTTTTGTTTACTTTTATACTAATGCTTATTTAAAATGTATACTTTAATATGGTGCACATTAATTGAAATCTAGCGACTTCTTACACTGATGCAATATACTGCCAAAGATTATGATAAGTGAAATTGTTTGAGTCTGCTAGTGATGGTTGCCACAGAAATTATCTTGGTGTATTTTGATGATCACTGATTTACATGTTCAGACTACAGCCTTTGTCTGTCTGATAGCCGTTAAATAAAACTGCACATGGACTTAAAAATACCTTCACGTTTACAAAAGAATAGAAGCATTAATGATTCATTGCCCTTACACAGCACAGCTTATAATAACAGCAGAGTTGTTGTTTCTTCATGTTTTGGTTTGTAGGATTTAAAGTACCAGGCTCAAGATAACTTCATGATGATGGATGATGCTGTGTTATGTATGTGCTTTAGCAGGGATACTGAAATGTTAGCTACAGGAGCACAAGACGGAAAAATTAAGGTATGGTTTTAATCAAGTGGATATCAATATTGCTATGTTAACATATTAACCTTTTGTTAAAATAATGTTATTCTGTCTTCTATAGGTGTGGAAGATCCAGAGTGGACAGTGTTTGAGGCGGTTTGAACGTGCTCACAGTAAGGGTGTCACATGCCTTAGTTTCTCAAAAGACAGCAGTCAGATTCTCAGTGCTTCCTTTGACCAGACTATCAGGTAAGATAACCTTTATGATGGTTGTGTAAGCCTCACATTTATGTCTGCTATCTTTCTATGTAACCATACCAATTTGTAGATGAAACTGCACAATTTGGTTAAACTGAGTGTTTTTGTCTCATTCATCCTTGGAGGTCACTGGAACACTGGGGTACACAGTGCAGTGCAGGCTATGGAGGACCCCTGGACCTGCATAGCCGAGGTAGATGTAGGATCCCTGGTACTAAAGGATCGTTCCATGTAGCCCCAGACTAGGCACAGGGTGGCTAAGGCCCTGTTCTTTGGACAGCAGCCATACCTAGGTGCTAGGCCCTGGGGGGGAGGTGAGATATTTTCAGCACCTCCACCCTTGTGTGAGTTCCCAGTTTGGCAAACCCACCAGAAGAGAGACAGTGGCCATCTTCGAAGCAGCCTGAAGAAGTTATTCTCCTCCCACATGTGCCTTCTCAGCTGTAGGGAAGTTTTGGTGAGCTATTACAGTGGTGGTTTTCTGTGCGCCACATCCTTCTGGATTGTGCAACTGCTTTTGTCCTCTTTTTTTTTTTTTTTTTTCCTGTATGCTGCTCTAAATGTCACTTCAAATTTCCTTGCGCCTTGTCTGGCAGATGACCTGTGCGCAGCATGTGAGGTGAAGGAATAGTGGCCATGCTTGCTTGAGAGTACACCCACTGAAAAGGCAGAGCCAGCCGGTGTCTGGTCTCGCTGCACACCCTAGGGAGCAGAGCAGGGACACTCCCTCCGACCAATTGAATCGGTGACCTAAACGTTCCTTACCAGGAAGATTACTTTCCTGTTGGCAATCTGTAAAGCTAGACGAGGTCAGAGTTTGGGCTTTTGTCTTTTAGATCTCCTTTTCTCATCTTAAATAAGGACAGGATTTTCTTTCAGCCCAAGGTGGTCTCTAGGTTCCATAGGAACCAAGGTATTGTTGTTCCGGCCTTACCCGGGAAAAGTCTCCAGAGGAACAGGGCTTCTCTCTCACTAAACGTAGTCAGGGCTTTAAGATCTCATGTTCCTAGAACCACGGAGTGGTTGACTTGTTGGTCCTTTACATTGTCCACAAGAGTGGCTAGTCAGCCTCTAAACAGACGATTGGCAAGCAGATTACTTGGGTTATTCGCCAGGCTTACATTGGAGCAGGGCAACCATTCTTTGAAAATGTGGAGCACATGCCTCTAAATTGTGTTCGCTTCATGGTTGGCTCGGCATGGGGCCCCTGCTGTGCAGGACACCAACTAGTCTTCGGTGCACACCTACACAAGGTTATATTGATTCAATACTTTTGCATCCAAGAAGTTTTGGACATAAGGTGCTATGCGACATGACTTGTGAACGTGCCTTCCCTTAGGGACAGTTTTGGGACGTCCCCAGTGTTCAAGTGTCCCCCATTGATAAATGACACAATGGAATTTTTGTACTTCCATTAAATTATTTTCTCTTAATCCCATGGGGTGGACACTGTATGTCCCACCTTTATGCTCTTTGTAATTGTTATGATGATTAGGATTTTCGTTGGAGAATGTTGTTTTTCTCCTTTCGTCCTTTTTCTGTAGTTCTGGTTCTATCATTTGTGGCTTTTGTTAGCATAATACTGAAGTCCTAGGCAGCCAATGGCGGTAAAGAGGGGCAGGGCCATCTTTTCCATTGGGGACGATGGGCAGCTGCCCGGGGGCCCCATAGGCACGGCTCTTAATGAGAATAAATAATCCTGCAAAAAAAACCTTCAAGGGTCACTGAGTAAGTACATCTATCTATCTCTATCTCTATATATCTATATCTGTATCTATATACATCTATCTATCTATCTAGGGGCCCCGGTGCACTGCTTTGCCCGGGGGCCCATAATGTTGTTAAGATGGCCCTGAAGAGGGGAAGAGCTTTGCGCTTTTGCCAGTAAATTTGAAAGTGCCCAAGCTCCTGTTGTACTCTATACCCCGACTTCCAGTGTCCCCATTGGATTCAGAGAAAATAATTTAATGTAAGTGCAAAGAGTCAATTATTTTCATGGCATTGTTTCTCAATATTTGTCTTTTATGACTATCTACCAAGTATCCAAGTCTTTAAATGTTTGATAGGGGAAATGTTTTTTAATTAATACATTGGTATTATATTGAGGACAATTTAAGTATCTCTATTGGTAATCGTGTAGAGAAACTGTAGCTTAACTCTTCAATGACTGTGACCAGATTTTATTTTTTTTCCATGACACTTTAAGCTTGCATTTTTTAAGAAAAAAATCTTTAAAAGACCACCTTGTGCTCACTTTTACTGGGAAATTGCTCAGAACTATATGTCCTAAAGTAGTTACACATTGCATCCAATTGCATTTTGTCCAATTGTGATTAATTGGCTTGCTGAGAACCATGGAAAAGAGTTGCAGAGAACACATCACTGGAACTCTGTGCCGACATTCCATTTCCGTGTTGGTGCCACATACAAATGTAGCACCTTCCACTGTAGTACTGTACAAGTTAACATCCAACTGAATTCATCCTGTACCAACAAACAAACAGCTACCCAGTCTATGTTATAATTGCATTACTTATATGTTGCTATATTTTGAAACTTTTTCTACAGAATCCATGGCCTAAAATCTGGTAAAACGCTGAAGGAGTTTAGAGGACATTCCTCTTTCGTGAATGAGGCAACTTTCACACAGGATGGTCATTACATTATTAGTGCTTCATCTGACGGCACAGTGAAGGTATGTGAGATTCATCATTAATGAAGAACCCCCACCTTCCTCAAACAAAGGCTAGTTTATTCTAGCTTGCTCTAAAATTAAGTTAGCAATTTGAACCCTGACCCTTTCTGCCACCAATGGAAACTAACACTGAAGCACTGGTCAGACATCGCTTATAAAATTTGTGACTAACAACAAATGGCAGCATATTCCAAAAACGTACATACTGGTAAGTTAATTGGCTGCTAACAAATTGACCCTAATCTGTTTGTGTCTGGGAATTTAGACTGTAAGCTCTAATGGGGCAGGGACTGATGTGAATGTGTTTTCTGTGCAGCGCTTCGGAAGTAATGGCACTATTTAAATAAATGGTGATGATGTTGTTACAGGTTTCTACTAATAAAGTGCTAGCATTTCTGTTGTGAATGTGAAAATTTCCTTTTGAAGGGAATTTCTACCTAGTAAAGAAAGGAAACTCCACAATGTTAGATAGCGTAGTACCTGTAAATATGCACAGCCAGACATTGCGGTGATGTCTGGTGGCACATCGCTGAGAATTTGATACAGTAGTAATACTGTGCTCGCATCAGTTCGGTACACCCACTCCATTTTATGCATTCTATGATTTTTCAGTTACTGCTTGGCAGTGTTTTCATAACATCTATTGTATCATTTTTCATTTCCGATTCGCCAGTTGTTTTCCATCTAATGTAGCATATTTATTGCCACAGCTTAGGTACAGAAGCTTACATTAATCTGCAATGAATTTCAGCAGCCATGTAGTGGCTAAGTTTAGGGTTGTGTATAAATCTTTCTGTAGCACATTACTCATCTGCTTTGTGCTAATAACCCTACATAGCATGTTGTTATCACAAAATATGGACAACTTACATTCCGCAAGGTCATTGGTAAACAGTTTAAAAGGACAGAGCCCACTTCTTTTGGTACATCAATAATAACTTTTGATCAGTCTGAATAAGTTTTTTTTAATAATTACCCTTTGTCTTCCTTCAACCAATTTTCTACCCATGTACATAATGTACCCCCTAGACCTAGTACTCTCCTCTTGTGTACCAGACAGTTATGTGAACCAATATTTTGCTTTTTCAAAAATCTAAATACATAATTTTAGAACTTACCTCCTTTTAAAAACTAATCATGCTTGTTGGGCACAGCCAGTTTGTGAAACCATGCTGACACTGTCATCATAATATCTTCTTAAGTTTAACTTAAAATCTTATCCCACAGAATCCCAATCAAATAATTCACACACACACACACACACACACACACACACACACACACACACACACACGTCAGGTTCAGAGGTCTATAATTTCTAGTCCTGGCTCTTCAATTGGGAATATCGTGCCAACCCGGTCTATTATCAGTGAGCCAATTGAACAACCGCTTCCCACTCTGAAATTAAATGCTGCCCAGTGTCCAGATCTGTCATTGCTGTGGTGGCCATAGAGGGAGGGGGGAGGCAGCTCACAGGATGTGTGAAACATCTATGGACCCTCTAACATCAAGAGGGTCAGGACTGCATCTAAAATCAGAAGGTGGACTTGGCACAAGTGGTATGTTTGCTAACTATTGTTTAAGCAATTCTTCAACTCTGACTAAATAGCATGGCCACAGTAAGTGGGAGACCACTGATGTCATGCGCTACCTCCACCCATGTTGCCACCCAAACTCTTCACACCACCAATCACAAGGGAACAATAACCAAGGGGTTGACCCAGGAAGTGGGTGGGCCTGGATCGTGTGTCTTTTGAGAAGGGACAACAAGGGAGGCCCGGGAGGGAGAGGGGTTGTTGGAGAATTTTGAGAGAGCAAGTACTTGGACTGATTATGAGTAACAATATTCTCTCAGGGCCATAAAGTATTGCTATAGCATGAGTTTCAGACAGAGCAGAGTTCACCTCTAGGACAGATTCTATCAACACTGCATCGGGAGACATTCGTAGATTCTTGGAAAGTAGTGAGTCTGCATTGACAGGGATACTAATGCCCAGGGTCCCACCAAGCTGGTGGAGAGGTGGCCGAGTGGCTGGGATCCTCAAAGTATATGGACCAACCTACAGACCAGAACCTGTGGCCCACTTTGACTATCTTCTGTGGCCTGTTATTGCCGGGACTTTGTGCCTGTTGAGACTCGCACTGGTGATTGTCCGACAGTTGTTTGTTTTGGTGGGTGGATAAGTTTTTACTTTGTGTGTACTTTGTTTGATAAAAGGGATTATTATCTCTTTCCTGTCTTTTTACCTGTATGACCTGTGAACCTAGAGGATTGGGTATCTAGTGAGCTTTAGTTCCAGCCCTGGGGTCCTCACATCTGCTTTTGTTACCTTTTGAAGATTTGTTGCACATCTGCTTTCCAATAGTCTTGTGGCACTGACACAGTTATAAGAAATAGCGGTCTATCAATTTCTAAACTTGGTTTCTTTAGCACCAAGTGGGTTTCACATTGGCTGGTTGCTTTGTCTGCCTTTTATATTGTTTTTGTATAACTATATCCTCCTCTCTCACACAATTAACATTTTAATGATGTGCCAAGTTTATTGTTACACATACTTATAGAAGCTGCACTTCTACAAAATAGCATTTTTTAATACTAAACTGTTTAAACCACATGCCTCTTCTGCAGAATACAGCTATTAGTATACTACAAGTATTTACTGACATTCAGGAACTGAATAAATTGCTGAAGCAATGTGGCTTAATAGATCATGTGGATTAATTTCATAGACCACTTTTTCAAACGTTTGGCAGATATGGACTTCAATGGCGAAGCCTGTGATGAAAATGTATTTAAATTATGTCTCTACCTAGATTTGTGAGAGGTAACTGGATATGTGATGGGAAGTGTGCCAGCATATCAGTTGCATATTCCTTTGAGTGGGGAGGTTGGGATTGTCACAAAAGATGCTTTTAATGTTTGTCTTCATTTTGCATGATATTGTGCATAATATGTATGTGGGTATGCATTGATCTTTTCAGTAACCTATAGCTTTGCTTTATTTTTTCATAAAGGTGTGGAACATGAAGACCACAGAGTGTGCCAATACATTTAAATCCCTCGGCAGCACTGCTGGCACAGACATCACAGTCAATAGTGTTATTCTCTTGCCGAAGAATCCAGAGCACTTTGTTGTGTGTAACCGATCTAACACAGTTGTCATTATGAACATGCAGGGACAGGTAACTCCATTTCACACATAAGCATGTCATCCAAAACAGTCAGCATTTTCTGTATTTAACTTGACAGTGACAAGTTCTTTTCGGAATTTATGGGACATTATGCTGAAAAATGTATTTTGTGGCAAGAAATATATTGTGCTTTTCTTACAAAGAAAAAGTGTACACAAAATATCTCTTACAACAATGCTCGCATTGCACACAATAACTTTTGAACTCGTGGATACCATTTTTCATGGTTATGTGACCACTGCGGAAACTGTGCTGTTTAGTTTATGATTATATTTAGCATCTTTATTTCTGCAGGGTTTGCCATTTCCATGTTTTCTCAATTCCATGTTTCCACATTTGGTATAAATACAATTTGGTTTAAATTTTATTGTAATTGGGGGTGAAAAGAACATCAAGGATAGTTAATAAATACACTTTTCCACGTGTCTTTTCATTGCTTTCACGGAGTTGGTGCAACCCCAGGAATACAAATAATTGATACAAAATGTGTACTTTACTCATAGACCGACGCAATTGGGGACAAAAACCGGAGATATCCTGGTAGAATACCACAACTGGAAGCAAAACACATGTATGCACACAGATCCTTACACACCCGGTTGTGTCACAATCTTTGATATGGTTACCTGTCTGTCTGCTTTTTTTTCTAGTTGGCGGCAAGAAGCTTGTTTTCGATCGTTATCTAGTTATAAGCTAAAGTTATATGACATTTTTTCATGGTTGAAAAATTATTTTTCTTTTACTATGTCTGTCTTCCACTTCATTTAAAGAAAAACTGTGTACCGTATAGCTCAGTAAAGTAATTAAATAATGTTTATCCCCACCAGATTGTAAGAAGCTTCAGCTCTGGTAAGAGAGAAGGTGGTGACTTTGTGTGCTGTACATTATCACCCAGAGGAGAGTGGATCTACTGTGTTGGAGAGGATTTTGTGCTTTACTGCTTTAGCACTGTCACTGGCAAGCTGGAGAGAACATTGACTGTGAGTGAACACCTGTTTCTTTTATACATTAAGCTGTGTATTGCACTTATTAATAACTAGGATAAGGACAAGTACAAGTCTCTTCTCTGCTGTACTTTTCTAATATACACTTCCTACAAAGTGTTTTCTTGGCTATGTCACAGAAACTGTAAAATGTAGGCATGCTAGTGGACCTGTATTAACATTTGTATTTGCACTACATCTGAAGCTGATGGCAGCCTTGCACAGCAGTAGAGAAAATATCTTCCAATGGTCTTGTCTGTAGACCAGCAGGAATTGGGGAGCAAAACAGCGGCACTGCAGGTCTTGGGCAATGGAGCCCTCCAGTATTAAAATAGTATTATATGGCTGTTCTCATACTGCTGCTCCATGAGGGCTGTTCTGTTGTGCAGAAATCTGTTCTTTGCATCCTTGCTACCCTAGCTGTTCTACTTCAAGATGGGGATATACTTTTTTGCAGAAATTGTATTTTCCCCTGCCTAGGGTTCTCGATAAAGCACTGATCAGTAGAGTTTGTGGGAGCAGGGGTAAATGTATTATTAAGGTAGAGTGTAGTTTGGGAGAATAAGCTACTCCTAAGTGGAAAATATGTAAATAAGCCACTTCTATTCAGGAGAAAAGTCTTTTGGTAAATGTCACACACATGGTTTCTCTTTGGGGGATGCTTTTATGTTTTTTAGAGCAATGCACAGACTCGTGTTGAGAATGTGGAGCACTAAAGAGGCATCCTCGTTTTAAAAGCACTTTTTGGAGATTTATAAGCTAGTCCTTACAGAGTTTGTAAATAAGTGACTCATTGTGACAACAGATTTCTGGTAATGGCCATTTAAAACCAGTTGTTTACCCGCTGTTGCATTGTCTGTACATACTGTAAATCTTGTGTGCCTAGGAAAAATGACATCAGTAAATGAACCGAGGTCACCTTAAATATATTAAATTCTTACATTTTGGTAATTCCTACATGAAGAAAAATCAAAACAAATACAGTTATAGTTTTATAACCTGCAACTGAGTATATTAGCAGTTAGTTATAAGAAATATTTTTGCTCATATTTTTTTAATCTAGGTTCATGAGAAGGATGTCATTGGAATTGCTCATCACCCCCATCAGAATTTGATTGGCACCTACAGTGAAGACGGCCTTCTCAAACTTTGGAAACCATAGTAGCAAAAAACCTTTTATATTTTTTTTTTTTCTTTCTTACATGAGATTGTTTTCATGACAATAGTATGAATAAAATGTTCTGTTTTGTCAATATGTTAATATTCCAGCTATATTTTATGTCTACATTTACGTGAAATTTTTTTATTTCAATACTTTACCTTGTAAAATCTTGCAGTACCAATGATCAGAGCTCCTAGCCAGCTACTCCTCATGTCATACATGTTTTAAAGTGGCAAAAGATGTGTGCAACACATAAATATTTCCATTTTGTCAGTAAAAATTTTGTGTGGTGTGTTTAAAACAATATTTTATAGTTCAAGTATTTTTGGTGCAGTGGAATGGAGAAACCCATCAACTAACGACAGTAACACAATGGGTAACGATTGAACTTGCATTTAAGGTTGGCCCAAATTACCTCCTGTAGAGCTATAGGGTCGGGAATAGCAAGAATTATAAGGGAAATGCCAATTGAGGAACTCCCTAAAAAGTAAGAACTGTCTAAGTTTAAATCAAAGCAGAGGCGAGAACTGTGAGAACATGTCTTTACTGTGTGGTATATACTGAGAACTGAAAATAGCTGCCAGGTATTTCCTGTCAGCCAGCACTTCCTGAATGGCACGTAGATGGCAGTGATGTCACTTCCACCAAACACACACAACATACATCTACATCCTCCATTGTTTTTTTTTAGAACAAAGTAACAATCAGGTGTGTGGGTGCAGAACAGTGCGACAGGTGTTTGTGAGCACAGTGTGCAAGTGAAAATACACATGACCTGGTAATACCAAAAGTTGCATAATAAGTCCTGGAATTTAGTATTGGGCCTGGAGATTCCACTGGACCTCATGATGAAGAAAGGAGGTAGAGATGTGTCCTGTGTTGAACAGGGCTCACTAGGGTCAGGGGTATAGGACTGTCCTGCGCTGCAATAGATGCTTCTTCCCAGGACCTATTGTCTGCATTGATAGATGTTCTAACACCCTCAGGTGGTATTCTGTGTGTGGGGAGGGGGGGTGCTGGCACACACAACACTAAGAGGTGACACCTGTTGCGCTCATACAAAGCACCGGCGGATTGCACCACGTAACTGTTGGAGGGTCCATGCACAGTCCTGACTCTGCATCCAGACCCCAGTTGGGTTTGACGAACGGTCTGCCCGGGGACAACAGTCTCAGTTGATGAGGTTTTGTCGAGATTGACTTTAAGCCGTAACCTGGACTTCTGCAGAGTACTCTGCACATTGGTCTCATTGGTATAAGCTTGGCTTTGGTGGTAGTAATGATTGTGCGAGTGCGTCTGGACAGAAGACGTTGAGAAGGAGAAGGGAGCTCATCCCTTGGGGTATTTCTCAAATTAAGAAGCGCCATGAATACGTTTGAACCATTTCTAGCATTTGTCTAACATGTGCTTTGCAGAACATACTGCCCTTTCTGCTAGTCCATTAGATTGTGGATAGTGTGGACTGCTAGTGACATTGTGAGATGTCCCATTCATTGGTGAAGGACTGAAACTCGCCACTCATGAATTGCATGGCGTCTGTGAGCAGCTTGTGTGGTATGACATGGATAGAGAAGTGTCTTTTCATCATGTTAATGACTGTAGCACTCGTCAATTTAGGAAGATAGTGGACTCATATTCCGGTTGGTTCGAGATAGACTAACACAAGGTGCTCTCTTCCTCTCCACACAAAAAGATCTGCAGCAACGAGGGACCAAGAGAAGTCAAGTACCTCATGGAGAGTGAGCGGTTCTTTGGCATGATCGGGATGTAGAGCATTGCAAGGGCACAAGCAGAGACTACCTGCTCAATGTCAGCAGCCATAGAGGACCAATGCAATGCATCCTTAGCCCATCGCAAAGTGCACTCCCAGCCAGGGTGCCCCCGATGGACCTGCTGGGCATAAAATCCTATATAGGATTACAAACCGCTGATCATGCTAGAGGATGCCCTCCAAGATAGTTAACTTATCCCAGAAAGCAAAGAATGACTTGAGGTCACAAAGCAATTCCCTGGAGGAAGACGGCCAGCCATGCAGGACGACATGGGACAACCGTTGGCAAAGGTCATCCCCGAGTGTAACATCTTCCATGCACTGGGAGGAGAGGACATCAAACTCCATAGCATCCATGTCATTGTCAGCAACAGGGACACCTGAGTCTGGAAGGTGAGTACGTGATAAAGCATCAGCTACGTGAAGGTCCTTTCCATGCTTGTACACCACATCGAGATGGTACCTTTTGGAGATTGAGCATGAACCGTTGTATATGTGCCGAAGCAGTGTGCATAGGTTTGCGGAGAATAGTGATCAGTGGCTGGTGATCTGTTTCAACCACCACTGGACGTTCATAGATGAACTCATGTAACGTTTGACAGGCAAAGACAAGGGCAAGCAGTTCAGTTACAATCTGAGCATATCGTGACAGTGTCTCTAAGGGCTCTGGACACGAAACTGATGTGTTTATTGCTCTGCAAACAGCACCAAGGCCGTGCTGGGAAGCATTAGCAGTGAGCTAGAAATGATCATAACCTTGAGGAGAGCAATAGCATCAGCATGACAGTCCAACCACCACCATTCATTGTCCTTGTGTAAAAGCTGGCAGCGCGGAGCTGTGATGTCACTGTAGTGAATCAGAAATTTTGAACGGTAATTTGTCATACCTAGAAATCGCTGCAAACTTAGCTTATCTGTGAAGTTGCGCATTTGCTGGATGGCCCGTGTCTTGGCTGGATCAGGCTTGACACCCTCTTAGGTTAGAAGGTGGCCAACATATGGTACCTCAGTAACTCTGAAACCACATTTGTCAAGGTGTAACCGCATGCTGATTTAACAAATCCTGTGGAGTACTTTGTGGAGACGCATGTTACGTTCCTCCATGGTGCAACCCACACGAGGATGTCATATTCAGTTTCTTCATCTGAGCCTTCCTGCATATCCGAGACATTGTCCATATAATAAATGTTCTCATGTTTCTGTGGGGTGTTTGCTGACAAGTTGACACTCATAGCTGGCTTCTTACAGCAGGAGGCGGATAACATTTTCTGAATTGCCCAAATCAATAACTTGATAACGATAAAGAGAGCAAAAATTAGCAACAACCCTTGTATTATCATTTCAATTATTCCCATAACCCATCCTCCTAAACCTTTGAACCAGTTAGACGGGTTAAACCATGAGAATCAGCCCTTTGTGTCAAGATCATATTTCTGGTCATTATGTTGTTTTCTAAATTTCTCCTTAAGTCTTTTTTACTTCTAATATGCGGTTCTATAGGATCACTAAAATTATTAGCAATATAGGAACAATAGGCTGTGCCAACTATCTAGCACATTCCTCCTTGTACAGCAGTTAAATATTCAAGCACCAGCTGATGTTATCTGAGGATCTAAACATGATATTTTAAAGTCTCAGACGTTATCTTCAATATATCCTGTATCTGGTCAGTCACATTATCAAATAATTTTGTGAAGGCATCCATATTGTGGGTGGCATTTTGTACTGATCCTCCAAATATGGATAGAGATAGTCTCATCTTGCTATACCATGGTTGGTATATTAGGTCAAATTTTGCTGTTCTTTTGGCTCTTAAGTGAGTTGGACTGTATGAGAGATCTATGTTTTTCTGAACCCATGTTGCTGGAGTAATTCTGGCTAAACTACTGGTTCTCTTGCCTCCTATTGGTAAGAACTTATACTATTTCATAGTACAATTATTCCCAAAAAAAAAACCTTCACTCAATGAGATTCTTCTTTTATATATAGTATCTTGTCAATCTAAAAGGTAAACTCATACAACAACAAAAAAAATAATGGTGTAGTATGTCTCTATAGTGCAATGCAGAATTTTTTAAGAGACAAATAGTCCCAAAAGCTTTTCTTTCCACTGTGTGGATACCAATAAGAAATACCTATAATCCTTGTGCTTTTCACACGTGATGTCCCCCAAAGGGTTTGTGCTTACAGTAATTTCAAAGATGTTCAGCGTTTTAGTAAAAACATCCCATTCCTTCCTCCCTGAAGATTCCACGGTCTATAAAATGAGGGAAAGGAAAGAGATCTAGTGCAGGGGTGTCCAACCTTTTAGCTTCCCTGGGCCACATTGGAAGACGACGAGTTGGTTTGGGCCGCACATAAAATACACTAACACTAACGATAGCTGATCATCCCAAAAAAACATAGAAAACATAGTTAACATATTAAACTTACTTGGAAATGAAGTTAGTAAGAGTTAGGAAACCTGTTGCAGAATCATGATTAAAGCAGTAATCCCATTACCAGCTACAATTTAACTTACCTGCATCTGCCCCTTAGTGGGGTTCGAGGAATTAAATGCCAAAAACGTTTTTTTCCTCTCTTTCTGCACCCATGAATCAATTTTTTTATTGACCAGTTTGAAATGGTCAATGATATAGGTAGCATCAGGAGGACTAATAGAAATCTACAGAGATTTAAAGATACGGTGGCGGGAAAAATGGCTCACGGAGCAGCCTCCGATGGGGGTAACAGTGGGTGATAATTTCCCCCTACTCAGCACTGCACATTTAAAATGGTTTAAAATATTAAAAATACAATCATCTCTTAATATTTATATTAGATACATACAGAGAACACAGCTAGTTCATAATTGAATGGTGCAGAAAGTCAAAATTCAGAGTAACAACAATAAGATACTGGATAATCTTTCACTGCTGCTGATAGTTCACGCGGGTGACTCCTCTGTGCTGCGCTACGCAATGGATGTCGGGTGTGATGACGTCACCCCTGACATTCACTGCGAGCACTGCACGGAGGAGGAGACCAGGGAGGGAGCCGGAGCGCCAGCTGACGTCACCACAAGATAAGTATTTTCTTTTTTTTTTTTTGCAGGATATTTTTTTCATTAACAGCGCTGCCCCCTTGCCACAATCGCTGGGCCACATTTACAGTCGCGCTGGGCCGCATGCGGGCCACGGGTTGGACAACCCTGATCTAGTGTATCATCATTTATTAAAAGATTTATCACACGGTGGAAAGAAAAGCTTTTGGGACTATTTGGCTCTTGAAAATTCTACATTGCACTATAGAGACATACTGTCACTCACCGGACTGTGAGTGCTTCTTCCCGTATGTTTAGGAACCGTGGCCGTCCACCATCCTGAGGGTCTGCGCATGCGCAGCCCTTTCAAACCCTTCAGTACCTGTTCCTTTAACTTAATTGGCAGATCAGGCAACACTCCCTATATTAAGCACTTGTGGTCAATACCACGTTGCCTGATCTTGGAGTCTCATTCCCCATGAGCCTCTGAAGGTGTTCCTGTGTTTCCTCGTGTATTCAGCGCTGCTGATTCCTGTGGTTTCCAGACCACTTCTACTCCTGTGGTTTCCAGACCACTTCAACTCTGCCTGTGTTTCATCGCGACTGTTAGCTGATTCCTATCCGCTGCCTCCGTGCTCTACAGTCCTCAGACCACCTCAACTCTCCTGTGTTTCATCGTGACTGTTAGCTGATTCCTATCCGCTGCCTCCGTGCACTACAGTCTTCAGACCACTTCAACTCTGCCGTGTTTCATCGTGACTGTTAGCTGATTCCTATCCGCTGCCTCCGTGCACTACAGTCCTCAGACCACTTCAACCCTTCTGTGTTTCATCGTGACTGTTAGCTGATTCCTATCCGCTGCCTCCGTGCACTACAGTCCTCAGACCACTTCAACCCTTCTGTGTTTCATCGTGACTGGTTGGCTGATTCCTATCTGCTGCCTCCGTGCGCTTCAGTCTTCAGCTCATCTCATCTCTCCCGTGTTTCCTCGAGACTGCTACAACTGATTCCTATCCGCTGCTCTCCGTGCTCAACAGTTCCAGCTCAACTCTGCTCTCCCGTGTTTCATCGTGGCTGCACCTGCTGGTTGCTATCCGCTACCTCCGTGTACCTGCAGAGTCCTGCTGCCTGCTACTCCTCAGTTCTACTCGTTCTACAACAGCTGATCCGCTCTCCGTGCTTCTCCGTGTTCCCGCTGGTCTCTACTCCAGTCTGCATCGGATCTGCGCCTCACTGCTTTCATCTCGTCTAGACCATCGCTACTCTTCAGGGTCTTCTAGGAGTCCAGTTCTACATACTACTGCTTCCTGAGTATTTGTTCCCCTGCTGGTCTACCTACCTGTGCGCTGCACCTACTTGATTACCGCTTCATCCTCCTGGACTTCGCATCCTGCCGGCCTCCAGCCGTTCAGGTATCTCTGCACTCCTGTCTGACAGCCTGCTCCTGAACCACGGTATGCATACTTCTGATTGACTGTGCTGGTGTATTGCATATCTTGCTGGACTGAGTTGCTCTCCTCTGGAGTTTACTATCCGCTGAGACTATTGCCATCATTGACTGTGTTATCTGTTGCCGGATAGTTCTGTGACTTTATATTATTGCAGTTCTGTTCAGTCATTACTATATTGTGCATGTCATTGTGGATCAAGTTCAAGGTGCCCGTGTATCCTCTGTATTGCAGTCTCTCCCCGTGCTCCTCCTCACATATATATTCAGTGGTACAACTTGCTAGAGGCAGACCACTGATCCCTGTTTCCCGTGTCACCTGTTCCAGTATCCTCTCACATAGCAGTGGTACAACTTGCTAACGCAGACCACTGACTCCCCGGATACCTCCACTTGGATTCCATTCCTTCACCCAGACAGCGGTACAACTTGCTAACCGCAGACCGCTGACTCTCATCACCTCCTCGTTTCTGTTGGACATTCCTCCTCACTATAGCAGTGGTACAACTTGCTACCGCAGACCACTGACTACCCTCACGTGTCCTTTGTCCATACAGTTCCTCGTGTATTACTACATATATATCACCAGTGCTGCTAGTCATAGACTTTCCTGAGCATCTCTATCATCTGCTGTCTCCTGTTCCGTGATCACCCTGCTACCAGAGTACCATATTACCACCTATACTGCTCTGGTAAGCTTATCACCTGGTGATCCCTGGGTAAAGACTCCTAGTGCCCGTGACAGTAAGATCAGGCCATGACAGACCCAGATACGGAACCTACCGCCAAAGAGATGCTGCAGCATCTGGTCACCCATGTGGAGCAACAGGATGCTCGCCAACAGCTGTTACTTCAATGCTACCAGTCGTTAGCCTCCCAAGGACCATCTGGACAGCCTGTTACAGCTAATGTTGAAGCTCCTGTGCTTTCCTCCGTTTCCCCACTGCCATCCCAGGTGTCTACAGCTCCCACGCTTCACCTGCCTACTCCGTCAAAGTACGATGGAGACCCCAAAACTTGTAGGGGTTTTCTCAACCAATGCTCAGTTCATTTTGAGCTCCAACCTCAAAATTTTTCTACCCATCGTTCCAGAGTGGCCTATCTTATCTCATTGTTTTCTGGACAAGCTCTGGCTTGGGCCTCCCCTCTGTGGGAGAGAAACGATCCTGTATTACAAGATAGTGCCAAATTCATCTCTACGTTCCGAAGTGTGTTCGATGAACCAGGTCGTGTGACCTCCGCTGCTTCCAGCATTCTTCGTTTACGTCAGGGTTCTCATACAGTAGGCCAGTACGTCATTCAATTTAGGATATTAGCCTCTGAACTCCAGTGGAACACTGAAGCATTAATTGCCGCCTTCTGGCAGGGGCTCTCCGATAAAATTAAAGATGCACTGACTACCCAAGAGCTTCCTACGTCATTAGAAGATTTGATCTCTCTTTGCCATCGTGTAGACATGAGGTTTCGTGAAAGAGAATCTGAGAAAACAACTTCAGTTAAAGCACCTCTTCGCTCAACCCCTCAATTTCGTCCGGCTTCACCTTCTGTGATTCCCATGGAGATAGGACATTCCAAATTATCTTTAGAAGAGAGGAAACGAAGAGTAAAGAATAGACTTTGTATCTATTGTGCTGATTCCACACATATGCTCAGTTCTTGCCCTAAGAAATCGGGAAATGCCAGGCCCTAACTAGTTCTGGAGAGGTGAAGTTAGGGTCCCTGGAGTCCTCTCCATCTTCTACGAAACTAAAAGTCTGCGCTTTTGATGTTACGATTTCCTTTGCTACCAAATCCTTTGAGTCTCAGGCACTGATTGATTCTGGAGCAGCAGGAAATTTCATTTCTAAATCCCTAGTGAATCAATGGTCCCTACCAGTGATTACTTTGAAAACACCGATTACTGTGACTGCTATAGATGGATCACGTCTCATCAATGGTCTCATCACCCAGAGTACGTCTCCAGTAACGCTTCAGATTGGTGTGCTACACCATGAAGAGATTTCGTTTTTAATTCTTCCTATTACGATAAATCCGATTGTCTTAGGCCTTCCATGGCTTCAATGTCATTCTCCCCAGATTGACTGGCGCACTTCTCAAGTTACGTCTTGGGGAGCTGAATGTCATCATCGTTGTCTTTCTCAAGTCATTCCTCTTAAAGTACAGCAATCTTCCATCTCATCTTCCTCACCGGGACTCCCCCCTCAGTATGCTTCATTTGCCGATGTTTTTGATAAAGCTCAGTCTAAACGTCTTCCTCCTCATCGTTCCTGGGATTGTCCGATCGATCTTCTACCTGGCAAGACTCCTCCTAGGGGTCGGGTCTATCCACTTTCGTTACCTGAAACTCAAGCTACATCTGAGTACATCCAGGAGAATCTCCAGCGAGGGTTTATTCGACCTTCCACCTCTCCCGCTGGAGCCGGGTTCTTCTTCGTAAAAAAGAAGGATGGATCACTACGCCCCTGCATAGATTTTCGTGGACTCAATGCCATTACTATTAAGAATCGGTATCCCATTCCGTTGATCACTGAGTTATTTGATCGCATCAAGGGAGCTCGGATCTTTACCAAGTTGGATCTTCGTGGTGCCTATAATTTAATTAGAATCCGTCCCGGTGACGAATGGAAGACAGCGTTCAACACCAGAGATGGGCATTATGAATATCTAGTAATGCCTTTCGGGTTGTGCAATGCCCCCGCTGTCTTCCAAGGCTTCGTTAATGAGATCTTTCGGGACTTGTTATATGTATGTGTCGTTGTCTACCTGGACGACATATTGATCTTTTCACAGGACCTGCCTTCTCATCACCAACATGTGGCAGAGGTCCTTTCCAGACTCCGGAAAAATTCATTATTCTGCAAACTAGAAAAAGGTTCATTCGAGTTGCCCCAGATTCCATTTTTGTGGTATATTGTTTCCGGAGTTGGCCTAAAAATGGATCCAGAAAAGGTGAATGCTGTATTACATTGGCCCCAGCCAACTACTCTTCGTGCTATCCAGCGTTTTTTAGGTTTCGCCAATTACTATAGACGCTTCATTCAAGACTTCTCGTCCATTGCATCTCCTATTGTGGCCCTGACTCATAAAGGGGCCAATACTAAGCAATGGTCATCCGAGGCCCTCCAAGCCTTTCAAATTCTTAAAGAGTCCTTCTCCTCTGCTCCCATTCTTCGACAGCCTGATGTTGCACTTCCCTTCTTCCTAGAAGTAGATGCCTCTAATGTGGGCTTAGGAGCCATTCTCTCCCAACGCTCGGAGCAACAAAAATTCCATCCTTGTGCCTTTTACTCTCGGGGTCTCCTGCCTGCAGAGAAAAATTACACGATCGGGGACAAAGAGTTGCTGGCTATCAAAGTTGCATTAGAGGAGTGGAGATACTTATTGGAAGGAGCTCGTCACGCTGTGACGATTTTCACGGATCATAAGAACTTGTCATACCTACAGTCTGCCCAATGCTTGAATCCTCGTCAAGCAAGATGGTCTCTTTTCTTTTCCCGTTTCGAATTAATCATAACCTTCAAACCAGCTGCCAAGAACAAGAAAGCTGACGCTCTATCTCGAGCTTTTGTGACGTCCTCTGACGTTGAAGAGGTTTCCAACCATTCTATACTAGACCCCAAATGTATCTCGCTGGCTGCTTCTTCCACCAAAGTGCTACCATTTGGGAAGACCCTCGTGCCTCCTACTCTTAGGAGAAAAATCCTTTCGTGGTTCCATTCTTCTCGTTTTTCTGGACATGCTGGTGAACGCAAGACCTTTGAGATTCTCTCTCGAAGTTACTGAAGAGAGACGTCAAAGAGTTTGTTGCTTCTTGTGAATTGTGTTCTCAGTTTAAATCCTCCCGCAGAACTCCAGCGGGGTTGCTGCAACCACTACCCATTCCGTCCAAGCCCTGGACCCATATTAGTATGGACTTTGTTACTGATCTACCATCTAGTAAAAATTGTAATACTATTTGGGTAGTGGTAGACAGATTTTCGAAGATGGCTCATTTTGTCCCTTTGTCTGGTTTGCCTTCCTCGTCTACTCTGGCTGAACATTTCATTAAAGAAATCTTTCGTATCCATGGATGTCCGTCTGAGATTGTGTCTGATAGAGGAGTACAATTCGTTTCCAGATTCTGGCGGGCCCTTTGTAAAACCTTGGGCATACGATTAGCACTCTCATCTTCTTACCATCCGCAATCAAACGGACAAACTGAACGGGTCAATCAAGATCTCAAGACCTTTATAAGGATGTTCTCATCAGCCAATCAAGACAACTGGGTAGAATTGCTTCCTTGGGCTGAATTCGCCCATAACAACATGTACCATGAGTCATCGTCCAAAACTCCATTCTTAGTGGTTTACGGTCACCATCCGTCTTTTCCGGAATTTCCTGCCCTCCCTCCCACCCAAGTTCCTGCTGTAGAGACTGTTTGTCAGACCTTCAAAAATATCTGGTCTCAGGTCAAAACCTGTTTAAAGAAGACATCTGCCAAATATAAGTCTTTTGCAGATAAGAAGAGGCGGGCTATTACACCACTAAAAATTGGAGATCGTGTCTGGTTATCTACCAAAAATATTCGTTTGAAGGTCCCATCTATGAAATTCGCTCCTCGTTTTATTGGTCCATATAGGATCATTCAAGTGATAAATCCAGTTTGTTTCAAACTTCTACTTCCTAAGAACCTTCGTATTTCCAATGCCTTCCATGTGTCCTTGCTTAAACCTCTCATCATCAACCGTTTCTCGACTCCTCCTTCAGCACCTCAGCCAGTTCAAGTCCATCAGGAGGAAGATTTCGAGATTACTCATGTATTGGACGCAAAAATTTCGCGAGGAGTTCTCCGTTTCCTCGTTCATTGGAAGGGCTTTGGTCCTGAGGAGCGTTCATGGATCAAAGCTGAAGATCTCAACGCCCCAGCTCTTCTTAAGAAGTTTTATTCCAAAAATCCGGACAAGCCCGGTTCCAGGCGTTCTGTGCCCACCTTTAAAAGGGGGGGTACTGTCACTCACCGGACTGTGAGTGCTTCTTCCCGTATGTTTAGGAACCGTGGCCGTCCACCATCCTGAGGGTCTGCGCATGCGCAGCCCTTTCAAACCCTTCAGTACCTGTTCCTTTAACTTAATTGGCAGATCAGGCAACACTCCCTATATTAAGCACCTGTGGTCAATACCACATTGCCTGATCTTGGAGTCTCATTCCCCATGAGCCTCTGAAGGTGTTCCTGTGTTTCCTCGTGTATTCAGCGCTGCTGATTCCTGTGGTTTCCAGACCACTTCTACTCCTGTGGTTTCCAGACCACTTCAACTCTGCCTGTGTTTCATCGCGACTGTTAGCTGATTCCTATCCGCTGCTCTCCGTGCTCAACAGTTCCAGCTCAGCTCTGCTCTCCCGTGTTTCATCGTGGCTGCACCTGCTGGTTGCTATCCGCTACCTTCGTGTACCTGCAGAGTCCTGCTGGCTGCTACTCCTCAGTTCTACTCGTTCTACAACAGCTGATCCGCTCTCCGTGCTTCTCCGTGTTCCCGCTGGTCTCTACTCCAGTCTGCATCGGATCTGCGCCTCACTGCTTTCATCTCGTCTAGACCATCGCTACTCTTCAGGGTCTTCTAGGAGTCCAGTTCTACATACTACTGCTTCCTGAGTATTTGTTCCCCTGCTGGTCTACCTACCTGTGCGCTGCACCTACTTGATTACCGCTTCATCCTCCTGGACTTCGCATCCTGCCGGCCTCCAGCCGTTCAGGTATCTCTGCACTCCTGTCTGACAGCCTGCTCCTGAACCACGGTATGCATTGTAATGTGCGTATTGTCGCTAACCAATAACGATTGTCGAACCTCGATTTGTGTTTCCAACGCACAAAGATTTATTCGCAATAAGTGGAAAAAAATATGCTCAAGCGATGTAATAGTAAATACAGCCGTTACTTAACGCAGGCGCTCTGGATCCAGTGCAGTCATTCAATCCTGAAGTCTGGGGACAAGAAGTCTGCACTCTGGATCACAAGCTGCTGCTTATATACACAATCAAGTACAGTAATACAATGAAGATGGTATGGCTTGCATCTATTGGTCCGGGTCTCAGGAATGTCCAAGGGGTCGTCAATCATTGGCTGGTTCATCCTAAGGAATCCAAAGGAGGGGGTCATCTCTGCAGGGGGTATGCTCTGCTCTTCCCGCCAGAATTCCTTACTCTTAAGTAGTTCATAATTCCCTATCATTCATAACTTGCGTATGCACTCTGCGATTCCCTCGCAGAGCGCACCAAACAGTAGGATATGTAACAAGGTTCATTATGATACCACTCATGATGTTATTCCTTTAACCCGTTCTGTGTATTTCACTAATATGCATGTAACTCTGATATAACATATAAATACTACTATATTTCGACATAACTGACTATGTGTTGCAACTACCAATAATGTGTACTATTTTATAAGTATGCGTGTTTGTGCAAATGTATGGTAAAAGACCAATTACTGTTGCTGCCACGTGTAGTGGATGCGTACGCCCTTTCACGCCATAGCGTGCCCTTGTACGACATAGCGTACCGTACGCATCTTTTCAGACAAAGACAACCAAGTTTGCTAGACTTTAATTGAAATGACTTTATCCAATTTGCTGACTTCAACAGTTCCACCCTTTGATAGTGTAATAAACTATCACCCAATCACCGTTTCAAGTTCAGGATTATACAATACTTCTTCACAGACCATGATCTCGGTATCTGGTACCACCCTTTCAGTCTCTTTCTCAGTGTTACTCTTATGAGACCGTTTTCCACACTTCAACACAGTAGGAACACATTTGACAACTAAACCAATTGCTAAGATGACACCCAGTATAAGGAGAAGGAGCTTACCTACACTAGCAACCATTTCCTGTACCCACTCCCCCAGACCGGAGAACCATTTTGCTGGGTTCAACCATGAGAACCAACCCGCCACCTTTTCCCCGACCTCATATAACGAAGAATTATGGCTCTTTCGAAATTCCCATTTCAGCTGCAAAATTTCATCCATCTTCCGGTCTATAACCTCTTTAGGGTCTTCCGTATTATTAGTAATGTACGTGCAACATTTGACACCGAACTGGGTGGCCAGTGTCACACAGTACCCACCAGTAATGGAGGTGAGATAATTTAGTACCAGTCTATGTTGCACCAACTCCTTCTTGTACGCTTGTAGCTCCCTTCCAGTATACCTGAAAGTGTCATCATACATCTCGGTGATATTATCTATTAATTTAGCTAGGTCTTGGATATATTTAAAGTTTAATGTTCCCCGAGCGGTCCTGGTGAGATCTAGAGCAACCATAACTTGGAAACCAGCAGTTTCACTAATCAATTTTGTAGCTATGGGTTCCTCACCAGGAATCATATTTCTCTTGCCACGGTGTTCATACTGTGTGTGTATGTATGGTGGTGATGTAGTCTTGTGAATATCTACCATTTCTTCATGAGTAATAGTCATGATTTCAGGAACCAGTTTAGCTAAGAAACACAAGCCCTTGGAACTCGGAGTCACCCAGGAATAAGCTTTCCTTCCACAAACAACATCAGGGAGAACATAAGGAACAGTATGCCCATGAATTATATCACACAGAGTTTTGATAAAACTACCCATGCCTAGTGTCTCCATCTGCTCTAGACACGTGTCGGCATTAATGATATTTTCACATTTATCTGTAGAGACTTTTCCAATAGATACCTTCTTATGTTTGGTTATACGCCCTAACTTGTGACTTACATCAGCATTCCTGCCTAGTAGTGACCTTGTGAGTCTCTCTCTAAAATGAGTGTGGCGAGCCATTGTCTGATCTGATAGGTCAGCCTCCCAATTCTCCAGGCGCTTTGCATGAGATATGTTCAGGCACAGCAAAGATCTGCCTATGGAGTATTGTCGAAGCGTCAGACTAGGGGACCTAGTGTTATTGTACCTCCCTTCTATGGGCCTCCCACCCCTTAATTCGAGTACTTCGGATATGTTTAGAGGAATTGGCACTAGTCCTATGTTATGCTGCCCTTGAGGCACGTGAGAGCACACCCAACACTCAGTTTGGTTTAGCACCTTACCCACCAGGGAGTGATAATCCTCCAAAGGATGCCCGCCAATATTCAGAGTACTGGGGGACTGGCATCGTTGGATGCATCTCTCGTCAACTAGGGAGTTGCAGAACTTGCAGATACAATACTCATCAGATAATAGCCCCTCACACTGCCTCCGAGTTCCTAAGCTAGCAGACCTTTTCATAACCCCTGGACCAAGTTTGATAATGGGCTGCTCAGGATATCCTATTAACTTTTCTTCGGCCTCTATTTCATCCGTATCACTCCCAGAACTCTCCTCCGTCCTCCATCCTCCTTCACAAAAATAGAATGTCCTAGAAAAAGTAAAAACAAGGAAAATCCTGGAACAAAAGAAAAACAAAAACCGCCACTCCATTGCTGGAAAGATAGTTCTGAGGTAACGTCTCTGGTTCAGGTGTCTCAACTGCAGGCTTTAGGTCTCCCGGAACAGGCTCACAAGTGACAGCTCTTTGTCGTCGGTCTGAGTCTTGTCTTGCACTTTCTCCGGATTATGGACTCTCCTGCAGTGGGTGGAATGGACCCAAGTGTCTCTCTCTGCAACCTTCAGTGATGTAGTACTGGTCAGCAGCACTTGGTACGGGCCTTCCCAACGGTCTGTTAAACAACCTGAACGTAAGAAATTGCGGATCATAACATAGTCTCCAGGTTCAACATCATGACAGTTCGTCTCTGGCATACCAGGTGACAGCATTTTTAGTTTTTGTTGTTGTTGTTTCAGCTGTCTACTCATTCTTATAAGATATTGTACAGTCACTTCATTATTACACTTTAAGTCGTCTTGTGGACTCACGATCAAATGAGGTTGTCGTCCGAACAGTATCTCAAAGGGGGACAGATTAAGAGGTGGTCTAGGAGTGGTTCGAATGCTGTGGAGGACCAACGGCAAAGCCTCAGGCCATGCCAACCCAGTTTCAGCCATTATCTTACCTAGTTTGTTCTTTATAGTACCATTTGATCTCTCCACCTTACCACTGGCTTGTGGTCGGTAAGGGGTGTGAAGTCTGCTACTGATTCCCATGAGTTTACACATATTTTGGAAGACATCACCAGTAAAATGGGTACCCCTATCACTTTCAATGATTCTAGGGATACCGAACCTACACACAAAGTCTTGTACAATTTTCTTTGCAGTGAACACAGCAGTATTAGTGGCTGCCGGATATGCTTCTACCCAACCGGAAAACACATCAATACACACTAACACATACTTCAGATTCCTGCACGGTGGTAGTTGGATATAGTCAATTTGTATTACCTGAAAAGGTCCGTCTGTAGGAGGGATGTGGGATGGCTCAGTTGGAATAGTTTTCCCAACATTTTTCCTCAAACAAGTAAGACATGACATTGCTTTCTTACCAGCTTGAGAGGAAAATCCGGGAGCACACCAGTATGCTCTCACCAGTTTGCACATACCTTCTTTACCCAGGTGAGTCAGGCCGTGTGCTGCTTCAGCCAGGCTTGGATAGTATGTTCGGGGAGCTACAGGCTTACCTTGTCCATCCCTCCAGAGTCCTGAGGACTCTTGACCACATCCCTTCGCCTTCCAGACCGCCTTCTCCTGCAGGGAACACAAATCTTGCATTTCAATTAATTTCTGCGTGTCTAATGTCTGAAAAACCATCATAGTCTCGGTCGATACGGTCATAGGTTGCCCTGCTGCCCATTTAGCAGCTTCGTCTGCCCTGTTGTTGCCCAATGACACTGGGTCTTCTTCAAAGGTATGGGCTTTGCACTTTATGACGGCTACTGTTCTGGGTAACTGTATCGCTGTCAGAAGTCCTTTTATGTGTTGTGAGTGTGCCACTGGTGTACCTGCTGCTGTCGTAAAGTTTCTAAGACGCCAAAGGGCCCCAAAATCATGCACTACCCCGAAGGCGTACCTAGAGTCAGTATATATGTTGGCTGATTTACCCTCTGCCAATTCACACGCTCTCCTTAGTGCTACTAGTTCCGCCACCTGGGCTGAGTGAGGTGGACCAAGGGGTTCAGCTTCTACCACATCCTGATCGTCTACAACAGCGTAACCAGTACATAGCTCTCCTGTCTCTGTCTGTCTGTGGCAACTTCCGTCTGTATAAAACGTAAAATCTACATTTTCTAAGGGGGTGTCACATATGTCGGGCCTTGCAGTAAAGGTCTGATTCAGATGTTCCATACAGTCATGCGTGTCAGTATTCTTGCCTAACTCATCATCAACCAGGGTCTCCTCACCTCCCACCCTTTGTGTCTCTTGAGACACATACGGAAGGTATGTAGCTGGATTTAGGGTGCTACATCGTTTGATGGTGATGTTTGAGGGTGCCATCAGGGCTAGTTCCCACTTTGTGAATCTAGCTGAAGAAACATGTCTGGTTTGGGCTGAATTTAACAGAGCTGATACAGCATGGGGTGTATAGATGGTTGAATTATGTCCTAATACTACATCCTCGCTCTTACTTACTAGAAGGGCCGTTGCTGCTACACTTCTGAGACATGTTGGGAGTGACCTTGCCACATTGTCTAATTGTGCACTGTAGTATGCTACCGGTCTGCTAGCGTCACCATGTTTCTGTGTGAGGACACCTGCTGCACAGCCATTAGCTTCTGTACAAAATAGCTCAAAAGGCTTTTCATAATCAGGTATTCCCAATGCAGGTGCTCTTGTCAGACTATCTTTAAGATTAAAGAACGCTTGCTCCGACTCTTCTGTGTGTATGACATGTTCTGGTTTTGAGGAAGAGACTAGCTCCTGCAATGGTAATGCCAGAATAGAAAAACCTGGGATCCAGGACCTACAGTATCCACACATCCCCAAGAAAGTACGAATCTGCTTCTGGCTCTGCGGCAGGGTCATGTGTTGTATGGCCTCAATTCTGTCGGTTGTCAGGTGTCTTAGCCCCTTAGTGAGGCAGTGTCCTAAGTATTTGACCTTAGTCTGACATGGCTGTAATTTATCCTTTGCCACCTTGTGCCCTGTTTGTGAAAGATGAAGCAACAACAATTTAGTATCATGTAAACATGACATAAAAGAATCAGAGCACAACAACAAATCGTCCACATATTGAATTAGAACAGACCCATTGTGGGGTTGAAAGGATTGCAAACAGTCATGTAAGGCTTGGGAGAAAATACTGGGGCTGTCAATGAACCCCTGGGGTAGTCTGGTCCATGTGTATTGCACTCCCCTGTAGGAGAATGCAAAAAGGTATTGGCAGTCAGGGTGAAGAGGGACTGAAAAGAAAGCAGAACATAGATCAATGACAGTAAAATGACTGGCAGACGGTGGAATCTGCATGAGGATGACAGCTGGATTCGGCACTACGGGGAATTGGCTCTCAACAACTTTGTTAATTCCCCTTAAGTCCTGGACTAATCTATAGCCCCTCCCCCCACTCTTCTTCACAGGGAAAATGGGACTATTTGCTGTACTGGCTGTACGAATTAAAATCCCTTGTTGTAACAGCCTCTCAATAACAGGATATACCCCTAGTTCCACCTCCGGTTTTAATGGATACTGTGGGATTTTTGGGGCTATCCTACCACTTTTTAGATTGACCATGACAGGGGCTACGTTTGCCATCAGTCCAGTGTCCTGTCCATCTCTGGTCCATAGGGAACCTGGTATTTCCAGCAACATCCCCTTTACTTGAGATGGACTTTGTTCTATAACAGGAGAGTGTAACATTAACCTTGGAGGGGTGTCCAATATGTCCTGTACCTCATGTGCAACCTTCTCGGGTATATCTAGGAACACACCATCTGAAGTACAGTATATGACACATCCCATTTTACATAACAAGTCTCTCCCTAGCAAGTTAGTAGGAGCCGCTGCAGCCAAGAGAAACGAATGCTTAGTATGCAGAGGCCCGATAGTAACTTCGGCGGGTTTAGTTAGAGGATAATGTAACACTTTTCCCGTCACCCCCATAGCTGGAATAGTTTTGCTGGTCACTTGTAGATTGAAAGGAGAGGTTATCACAGATCGGGCCGCCCCTGTATCTACAAGAAAAGTTTGTTTCCTGCCAGCTATGTCAACTATCATTGTTGGTTCTTCACTCTGACTCTCAGTTAACCTCACTGGCTGTAGACTACAGGTATGACCTGACCCCTAGCGCTGACTATTGATTTCCCGCGCAGCATTTGCTGCCGTAATATGCGCGGGTAGATGTGAGTCTTCTAGTCTATGTGAATCCTTTCTTGGAGGATATCTATGTGACCCACCCCTATGTGTATTGAGTCTTTCTTTATTACAATCTCTCCTGTAATGTCCTTCCTCGTTACAGTTGAAACACCTGATCACTTTAGGTTTCCTGTTATATGGGTTGTATGCTGGTGGTCGTGTATGCACCCCTTCTAGAGCCTGTATACTTACCGTCATTAACCTATCACTTTTCTCTTCCCTTTTTCTAAAAAGGTTCTTGTCATGCTCCACAGCAGACTCCCTAAGGAAGTCTACCGTGACGCCTCTCCAATTAGGTAATGTGGTTTGTACCCTCGTCTTTAAATTTTCCCTAAGGCCATCCATCAGTACCCCTACAGCTACCTCTCTGTGATGTGGGTCCTCACTTATGTTGGATATCCCAGTAAATCGTGCAATCGCTGTTATAGCTCTAGCAAAGTAATCTGAGGCAGTTTCACTATCCTTTTGTTTAATGGTGAAAATCTTACTCCAATTTACTACTACTGGAAAACAGATGGCTAAGTGTTTGACAATTTGTTCTATATTCCGTTGGTTAATCTCATCAGTCAGGGTGTCATCTTCCTCCAACAAACAATCTCCAATAAATTTTTGTATGTTAGTATTGGGAGGAAGACACGCCCTCAACACTACCCGCCAATCCTTACTGGTTGGTTCATGAGCATTCCCTAAGTCTTTAACAAATTTCTGACATTTAGCTAACTCTTTTCTAGGATCTGGGAATTCAGTCATAATGGAACGTAATTCTGATCTAGTCCAGGGACAATGCATTGTAACATTTCTTAAAGGAACTATACCATCCTTATCTGGTTTCCCATTGGGAACTGATATTGTGCGGACCGGGAACACACCCTCTGGTACACTAACTTCAGGGGACGCTACAGGATTTACAGGCCCTAGATTTAGAACACTTTCACTCCTAGTGATCACGCTACTCTCACCTATCTCAGCCATTTTCTCATACTTGCGTTGAGCCTCTAGTACATTAACAGCATGGGCAATGGCCGAAATCACAGTGGGTTCATCTTCGTTTTCAGATACACTTGATTGAAACTGATTTAAAACAGGGTACAACTTAGTAATTTTTCTATTTTCAGTTTTAACAACGGCTGTACTTACCCCTCCCGCCACATAAGGTGGCGGGGGCGCGCTTGCGCTGAGTTCGCCACGCTTCTCAATGGTTACATCCGCCTTGCGCGCGCTTTTCGCCACGCCTATTTCCGGTTTGCATTCGCTGCTCTGCAACGTGTTACCTTCCATTTGCCACAATTTTAAACAATCATTATGTCTATTTCTCTTTTTCGTTGACTTGATCAACCATATTCTATCTTTTACAGTATTCAGTACCTCTGCATTAAAACTCCCTATTGTTGGGAAAGGCCTATCACAAGCTTTGGTCATCCCGACCCACGTGTCACAATACACAGTTGCATATGCACCATACTTCTTACACATGAGAAACCTCGCTGAACCAATAGGGCCTTCCTTAGGCAGTACACTGACCATCTCTAGCGTATGCTTAGCACCCATGTTGAACAATATACCTTCTACCCGGAACACAGACACACCGCAATGCTCTGTTCTTTCCACCTAATAATTTCAACTCTGTTGCTATACTCACCGCTAGAGATCTATAATCCTCGGTGAACGTATTTCCTTTAGCCGCGCTCACTCGCTTTTCCCTAATACAGAAATATCACTGTGGGCCCCAAGGGCTATCAGCTCCTCGATACCCTGGCTAAACCACAAAATCTGCTGAGTTTATTATCGCTGGGAGCGCAAAGTCGATACAATCAACCTGCCTTTCCAGTATAATTCCTCCTAGCTGCTTCACCAATTCGCACTAACGGTGCGACCGGATCGCACTGCCTACCAATACTAATTATTAGCAAACCTTGCGATCTATTGGTAGCGCTTTGCGAAAACCCAGTTTTCGCATTCGGTATACCTGCCCTGTATACCGTCCTTCAGTTGGGCAATCCGCCTCGTCAGACAGCAACTGAGCACCTCAACAATAAAACAGTGTATCTACGTTACAACATCACACACTATACACCTTTTCTGCGCAGAAAATCAAAAGTTCCCAACAATAGTAATAATGTCTCAGAGGCTTTCACAAGTAATTATACTATGCATGTATAATAACTATCAAAACGATTGTTTAACCACGTGGCAAGTTTACCGGAAGTTCGCGTACGCACAGCAGGAAGTACACATACGCTAAACAATGCAATACAGTTAAAACGCACAATGACAGAAAAAAGAAACAGTTTTCTCTTTTGTCCCTAGGTTCTAGTTAGCGTGCCCTAGATAATGCAAAACGGACATTCGGTTTCACAACACAGAGTAAAATTCAGGTTTTGAACACAATGCGTTCTTACCCGTTTATGACGCGTCTCCACCCTTTGTTGAGGAACCGAAATCCGTTGGTCTTGCGTATCATCGGCAACGAAACCTCCAAAGCTCACGAGCCCCCAAATTGTAATGTGCGTATTGTCGCTAACCAATAACGATTGTCGAACCTCGATTTGTGTTTCCAACGCACAAAGATTTATTCGCAATAAGTGGAAAAAAATATGCTCAAGCGATGTAATAGTAAATACAGCCGTTACTTAACGCAGGCGCTCTGGATCCAGTGCAGTCATTCAATCCTGAAGTCTGGGGACAAGAAGTCTGCACTCTGGATCACAAGCTGCTGCTTATATACACAATCAAGTACAGTAATACAATGAAGATGGTATGGCTTGCATCTATTGGTCCGGGTCTCAGGAATGTCCAAGGGGTCGTCAATCATTGGCTGGTTCATCCTAAGGAATCCAAAGGAGGGGGTCATCTCTGCAGGGGGTATGCTCTGCTCTTCCCGCCAGAATTCCTTACTCTTAAGTAGTTCATAATTCCCTATCATTCATAACTTGCGTATGCACTCTGCGATTCCCTCGCAGAGCGCACCAAACAGTAGGATATGTAACAAGGTTCATTATGATACCACTCATGATGTTATTCCTTTAACCCGTTCTGTGTATTTCACTAATATGCATGTAACTCTGATATAACATATAAATACTACTATATTTCGACATAACTGACTATGTGTTGCAACTACCAATAATGTGTACTATTTTATAAGTATGCGTGTTTGTGCAAATGTATGGTAAAAGACCAATTACTGTTGCTGCCACGTGTAGTGGATGCGTACGCCCTTTCACGCCGTAGCGTGCCCTTGTACGACATAGCGTACCGTACGCATCTTTTCAGACAAAGACAACCAAGTTTGCTAGACTTTAATTGAAATGACTTTATCCAATTTGCTGACTTCGACAGCATACTTCTGATTGACTGTGCTGGTGTATTGCATATCTTGCTGGACTGAGTTGCTCTCCTCTGGAGTTTACTATCCGCTGAGACTATTGCCATCATTGACTGTGTTATCTGTTGCCGGATAGTTCTGTGACTTTATATTATTGCAGTGCTGTTCAGTCATTACTATACTGTGCATGTCATTGTGGATCAAGTTCAAGGTGCCCGTGTATCCTCTGTATTGCAGTCTCTCCCCGTGCTCCTCCTCACATATATATTCAGTGGTACAACTTGCTAGAGGCAGACCACTGATCCCTGTTTCCCGTGTCACCTGTTCCAGTATCCTCTCACATAGCAGTGGTACAACTTGCTAACGCAGACCACTGACTCTCATCACCTCCTCGTTTCTGTTGGACATTCCTCCTCACTATAGCAGTGGTACAACTTGCTACCGCAGACCACTGACTACCCTCACGTGTCCTTTGTCCATACAGTTCCTCGTGTATTACTACATATATATCACCAGTGCTGCTAGTCATAGACTTTCCTGAGCATCTCTATCATCTGCTGTCTCCTGTTCCGTGATCACCCTGCTACCAGAGTACCATATTACCACCTATACTGCTCTGGTAAGCTTATCACCTGGTGATCCCTGGGTAAAGACTCCTAGTGCCCGTGACACATACTACACCATTATTTTCTTTGTCGTATGAGTTTAAATTTTTAGATTGACAAGATACTCTGTATAAAAGAAGAATCCCATTGAGGGAAGGTTTTTTTGGGAAGAATTGTGCTATAAAATAGTTTGAGGATTTTATCATCACCTCATGTGCATAAGACTGAGCGCCAAGTGTGTCATGAGCTGCGACTCTTCTGCCCACCAAGGCTCGCTCCTGTCCGTCTCTAGGCGTGAGTATTCTTTATAATGATCCGGACAGAGTGGTCTTGGCAGAGTCTCATCTTAGAGCCCTGAAACAAGGGCGGCGCACTGCCGAAGAATACTGCACTTAGTTTAGGCGATGGTCCACGGATAGTGAATGGAACGACCCTGCTCTCCGAAGTCAATTCTGCCTGGGCCTTTTCCGAACAAATTAAAGATGCGTTGGTGCAGTACCCTACACTGACCTCTCTTGTAAACCTAATGCAGTTGGTGATTAAGATTGACCGTAGGTTCAAGGAAAGGAAAGCGGAAAAAGATGGGTCTATTCCTTCTGGCTCCCTGTCAGTTCCATAGCCCATGCAGTTGGGTGCCTACTGTCTTGGGAGGAACGTTCACAACGACGCTCTCAAGGACTCTGTATGTATTGCGGCAACAAGGGTCATCTACTCCGTGCCTGCCCTAATAAGCCGGGAAACGGCCAGTCCTAGGCGCTGGAGAAGAGGTGCGCCTAGGTCTCTAAATAATCTCTTTAGAAAACGCCCTTCTGATTCCGGCACGTCTAGTCTTTGGTCCTCAATCAACTAATGTGTCTGCTTTCCTTGACTGTGGAGCAACTGGTAACTTCCTGGATATCCGGTTGGCTCAGACTCTCAGAATTCCTTCCATCAACTTGAAATCAAGCATCATCGTCTGTGGATTGGATGGTAATCCCCTATCTGGGGGCAGAATTCTCGACAAGACTCCTATTCAGTTGTCTGTAGGTGCTCTCCATACTGAAGTGCTCCCTTTTTATTGATCTCGTGCCCCTCTGTTCCGTTTATTCTAGGGTATCCTTGGCTTCAAAGCCATAATCCCCTCATTGACTGGAAGAAGGGGGAGATCCTTTGTTGGAGTCCTGAGTGTTCGTCTACTTGCTTGATTTTACCTCTCAGAGTTCTTCAGCCTGACCCGGAACCCGTTCCTGCTCCATACCAAGAATTCTGCAATGTATTTTCTAAAAAAAAAAGAAGCAGTTTCTCCTCCCCCTCATCGTGAGTATGATTGTGCAATCGACCTAATTCCTGGCTCTAAGTTGCCTAAAGGTTTTTTTTTACTCTCTCTATTCCTGAGACTCAAGCTATGGAACTATACGTGAAGGAGAATCTTCAAAAAGGGTTCATTCGGCCTTCTATGTCTCCCGTGGGAGCAGGTTGCTTCTTCGTAGCCAAAAAAGTTGGCAGCTTGCGGCCCTGCATTGACTATCATGGGTTGAATAAAATCACGGTTAAGAATACTTATCCTCTTCCTCTGATTTCCGTATTATTTGACCAACTCAAATCAGCCACCATTTTTTCTAAAATTGACCTCCGGGGTGCCTATAACCTGATGCGCATAAGAAAAGGGGACGAATGGAAGACAGCTTTTAATACTCACTCCGGACACTATGAGTATCTAGTCATGCCATTCGGACTCTGCAATGCTCCGGCGGTGTTCCAGGATCTTATCAATGATGTATAACGGGAGTTCCTGGACAAAACGGTTGTGGTGTACCTGGACGATATTTTGATTTATTCACAGTCGTTAGCCCAGCAGCGCCAACATGTTCAGGAAGTACTGCAGAAACTTCGCCAACGTCAATTATACGCAAATCCTCAGAAGTGGGAGTTTGAAGGACATCGTCTCCAACCGCGGCTCCCAGTTTGTCGCTCATTTCTGGAAGTCTTTCTGCCACCTACTTGGGGTAAAGATTAGTTTGTCATCTGCCTATCACCCGCAATCCAATGGACAAACAGAAAGAGCTAATCAGTCCTTGGAACAATTTCTGTGCTTATACATTTCTAAAATATGTGACTCTGAAACTAAACCTTTGCTAGGTCCGGCAGACCTAGCAAAGGTTTGACATTACTATCCACAATATGAAACTGCAGCAGGACACCTGTGGACTGAAATGTGGCCATGCCCACAGTCTTGATTATCTGGCCACCGTAAACAATTAGATTCACTGTGTGAGAACAGTAAAAAGGTGTCTTGGGGTTGGGGGAGTTCTCGTGACATGACATTGCATTTGGCGCCAGTGTCAATTTTAATTTTGATGGTGTTATTTGTCTCGTTATCAACTATGGTAGTAAATATTTCACCCTTTTCAGCCCTGAGGTCAACACTCTCACAGTGAAGTCCGGTGTCTCAGGATTGTTTTCTGCCAGTGTATCTACTCTATGGACTCTGTGCGGCGGGCTGCTGGAACGTGCACTGTAGTGTTGTCTTCTTATCAACTTTGGGCTTGCACCTGCACCAGCGAGCAAAGTGATTTTGTTTACTACAGGCATTGCAGTGTTTTTTTGAAAGCAGGACATTTGTAACTTTCATAGGAATGGCGACTGCCGCAATTCACACAGCGTGTTTGTTACTGCTCGTGTTGGCGGAGGTCACATATATCAGACTCTTTTTTTCAACTCGATTGCACTTTTGCGGGACTGCTCATGTAACATGTATATGTGTATAGCAGTGTCTAGTGTCAGTGTCTTCTCCTGCAGGAGATGTGTACGAATGACATCATCATAAGTCCCACACATAATTCTGTCCCTGATAATCTCACTTGATAAGTCGCCATATTCACATTTGTTTGCTAATAGTTTCAGTCTGGCATCATATGACCAGATGCTTTCAGAGGGGCTCTGCACAGCAGTGTTAAATGCTTGTCTGTCCATTATGACATTTTTCACTGGTAAACATATCTCATCAAATTTTTTTATTCGTGTGTCTGGATCCTCCTGATCCTCCTGATCCTCCTGATCCTCCCCCTCTGAATAAACAAACGTGTTAGCTTTATCTATAGCTTCAGCACCAGCTAAATTTAGCAGGGTGTATGACTGTACCTTTTTTGATTTGTCTGAGAGTCCAGCAGAGCAGTATACACGCCAATTCTTCTTGAATTTGTGCCATGCGTTTGCGATGGCGTCGTCAAAAACAAGTGGATCTATGCGTCTGAGACTTTGTGCCATCACAGCCAACCTTCTGACACCATGTAGAACTGTCTGAGTTCAAATAAAGAGAAGAGGCTGGAGAACTGTGAGAACATGTCTTTACTGTGTGGTATATACTGAGAAATTAAAATGGGTGCCAGGTATTTCCTGTCAGCCAGCACTTCCTGAATGGCAAGTGGATAGCAGTGATGTCACTTTCATCAAACACACATAGCATGTATCTACAGGTATACAAGAGGGAAATGAGGTGCAGCAGCATCATCCACCACATCAATGAAAATAAAATAATGAGAAGGCTCTGTCAAAGTGCTGAAGATATTCATATAAAATCAGATGCTGGCAAGTTTATACATTTTCTGTGAGGATCATATAGATTACTGGAAATATTTAATTTGATTCATTGTTAGGTATTTTACCTAAAGAGACATGAGGGAGCAGGGTATTTGGTGCGGACAGCCTTTGCTGCACACAGACTGCTCCCACATTCAATCCCTAATGGAATGGAAATCTTGCAACACATCAAAATATTTTTTTATGATTGGCTGGTATTCTCGGCAGTAGTGGGCTGTTTGTGACTGAAGGGGTGTCCCAGGATAGGATGTGAGCCGATTACATGAGCCACATTCAGTCTTGAGCCATACTTTTTGACCAATTATGCCTTGCTGCTGCCAATTGCCCTATTCAGTGTCACGAGCCGCGGCGGTACTCACAGCCGCCGTGGCTCGCTTCTCATGCGCCCCAGCGTCCCGGCCATCACCTTGACGACAGGGGCGTCATTTCCTCTTCCTGTCCGGCCATCACCAGGGCAACGGCCGGACGCTAGTTCACTAGCGCTGTGTCCCGGCGGTGCTGGTAGCCGGGCGCATGCGCATAGCAGTCAGTCTATGAGGCTGATTAACAGGCATTAGCCTGCAACTGTGTAGGTCAGGGACAAGCCCTGATTGGCCCTGCTGGATACTTGTAATTAGTCTGCAGGAGTGTGTTCAACTGCTGATTGGTCTGTGTCTGTATTTAAAGCAATGAGGTCTGCTGCCTCATTGCTGGTTATAGCTTCTGTGCTCCAGTCTGCTGACCTGCTTGTTCCTGTTCTAGTCTTCTGAGACCGCTACTGATTTCCCGTGTATGACCCTTGGCTTTGAATTGGACTTCACTTGTGTATCCTGTGACCCTGATCTCTGGCCCGTTTACCGTTTCTGCTATCCGCCTGTGACCCCTGACCTCAGCTTGTTTACTGATACTGTTGTCTGCTGCCGGCCCTTGACCTCTGCGTGGACCTCACTCCGCTTGCCTGGGTTCTCCCCAGCCGGTACACACTTCACGACCCTCTGTCAGTCTGCGGCCCAGTCTGTGGCCCAGTCTGTCCCCACCATCAGGGGGTCCAGTGAACACGTGACTGGCAGAGTAGATGCGTTGTGCCGGCTGGAGGGGTTCCTAACAGTCAATTGCAATAAATAATTGCAGTGCAGCAAGAATTTCCACCCCCTTTTAAAAAAAAAATTAAATTAGCAGCCATCACAAATAGGTAAAGTCTCTAGTCAGCTGAGTAGATATAGGAAAATAAACTCCTTTAGGAAGAGATATATAATGTGACCTCCTTCTTTTCCTGGTGTCTTTTCCCTCTTAAGATGAGCAGGGCAATGTAGTGTAGGTAGTGTTTTTTGTGGTCTTCACTAAGATGATTACCTGTTCCAGTCTCTCTAAAGATTCCCTGTGGCATGGTGTTACCTTTGCAAGCAGGACAGGGGTGGCTCACCAGGAACGTTAATTCGTAACAAATGCAGGGTTGGAGACTTCGCCCTATTCTTTATGCATGTGTTCTTGAGAACTCTGCGCTGGTGCACAGATGACATTATATCCGGGTCACATTGTGTAGGCCAGTAACGAAGTTTCTTTCAGGTTTCTTCTGTTCCTGCAGCAGTCTGGGTCTGGAGCTGCAAGGCTCCTGGGACACAGCACCAAAAATCCAAAGATAACCAGTCTTAGGTAAGCCCTTATTTTGATGAGGCTGGTCTCTATTTCTAGTAGATTGATGGATTCCTATTTTCCTTTAAGGCAAAAAATGGCAGCAAGACTTAGAACATTGTAAGCATAGCATGTGATAAATCATTGTTAGAAGGTTTTTGAGGGGGCGATATTGTCTGAATTGTATTCCCCAACCTGTAGAAGCCATGGCCCATTCTCCTAAACAACTTAAGCAGATAATTTCCTGTGTGCTGTGATTGATGCATGACTCTTTTGTCACTAAAAATTATTTTAATGCTGTGCAAGTGCTAAAAAGGTCCAGATCACAGAGTCGTATAGACCTGCAGCAGGTTCATCCTGGTCCCTTTCCCAGTGAGTCCTTAGATTCATTCATTGGTCTTGATTGGTCTTCTAAAGGGGCGTCAGAAGAGCTTGTGGGGATAGATGTTACACTGTCTAGGATTTTTTTGAGGATCATCAAAGAAGGGCATGCTGTTTCTGGTACACAATATTATTATATATGTCATTGTTAAAGAGTGTAGACAGAAGACTACTTAATGTTAAGAGGTTTTCTCTGTCAAGCATCACTGGAAACAATTACTCTTTCTTCATCTGACTCCTTGGCATCACCAACCAATGGGTTAACACCCTACTCAGCTGAGCATAGACAGGAAAAGAACACTCAAGGTTATATAATATAACTCTTCCTCTCTCTTATTTTCCTGTTTTGCTCAGCTTAGTAGGAAGTGGATGGTCTAGTGTTTTTGTTTTAAATGTGGGAAATACCATCTAGAAGGCCCTGTGGTCACACCGCTTGTGGATTGCTTCCCAGGGCAAGGAGTTGCTCCCTGGGAACGCTATGATCATCTGTTGATTGGGGGCATCTGCTGACTTCAAACTGAGCATGCACAGTAGGGTATGGAAGACTGTAGCCTCAGGTTACAAGATATAATTCAGACAGTCTCCAAAGCCAAATGGTTTTTAAAAGGTCCTTCACACTACTAAAACAGGCACTATTCAACAGTGTGACATTTTGAAATAAGTAAAAAGTAATTTCATCAGTCCCTTTTAATCAAAGGGGTGAATTGATTTTACTCCAAACTCTTTCTGGTGCAAATACTGTCAGGAGATTTGATAACATTATTAGTTCAGAGGAGACTGAACAAATTTATTCAGGTGAAGCATTTTCATTTTGAGACAGCTCCATTATAAAAGCCTTACAGCTAGGACAGTTTCAGACTTCAATTGATCTGCAGGATGCATATGTTCATATCCCAATATCATCTCATCACCGTTTTCTCAGATTCTGTATTCTAGGTCACCATTTTCTCAGACCATTCACCAAAATCATGGAAACACTAAGAAATGGAATTATGGGGCGTGGCTTGGATCAGTATGGAGTAGGACATGTTATTTTTACTCTCCTCCACAATCTGATCTATTATCCTGCTCATGGCTGGCTCCCGCTGCACAAAATCTCACCTGCTGATTGTGGGGGGCTGCTGGCTTGTTGTGATCCGTTTGCGGAAGAATAAGACCATCTAGAATTAGCTGCAGTGTGGCCTCTCTGTCGGCCTGTATATCAGGGCCTACTCCTATACATAAGCCGGGCCTTAAATTTAAATTCCGATCTGGAAGGAGTGGAGCGTTAGCGTGGTGCTCCCATGGGTGTTTTGTCCAGCCGGAGAAAAGAGCCACAGTGATCGGGACAGAGTGAATGTTCCTTGATGCTCATCACCCTTCTCGGTTGTCTCCAAGTGGAGCGGGCCCCACAGTCTCTTTGAAGCAGTAGTTGACACTGCCCTAATGTTACTCTTTGCATAGAGGAAAACAGAGATCATTCCTATTTATTTACCTCCTTAAGCTTGTCCGGGGCGTATATGTATCCTGAAGAGTTCACTGTGCTGGCAGTTTACTTGGCGGGATCCAGTGATAGGGCGACCGCCATATTGTTTCCCGGCTGCATAAGCTGTGGTTGAGGAGAGGGGTTCATCTGATCTGCTTCAAAGCTCTAAGAACTATCAAAAAAACAAAACTGATTTGTAACTGCATGCCAAAATCTATCATCACTGGCATCATAATATCCAGACCATACTGGTTGACGCTATCTCAGATTTTGCTCTACTGATTAAGTATGGGAAAGCATGGGCAAATGCCTGCTACCAGGCTTGAGCGCTTTGCCCATCAGTCTACTTTCTCTACTGCAGGGGAGGTGCGGGCTGCTTCGACTAGTGCTCAATCCACTTCTGATAACACTCAGCAGGATCGAGTTGATTCACCTTCTATTCAACAGGTATTATCCACCATTACAGCCTCAGAAAAAAGGGTCACAGATAAGATTGGCAAAGTCCAAGCTGATATTTCCTTGAGGAGGCATAAATTGCAAAAAATACGAGAAAGGGTGGGTGAAACAGAAAATCGTATCTCTACCTTGAAGGATGCAGCTGCACTGGTGAAGGGGGAATTGCAGAATCTAGCAACCCAATTTTCCCAATGTAAAACCAAGCTGGTGGATTTGGAGGGCCGTTTAAGACAAAGTAATCTCTGTTTTGTGGGTCTGCCGGAGTAGACAGAAAGATCAGCCCCTGAACAATTCTTGGAGACATGGCTGGTAGAGAAGCCTTTATACCCCAATTTGCAGTGGAGAGAGCGCATCGTATACCACCTCAAGCTCCACCACCTGGGACGCCATCGAGGACCTTTATAGCAAAGCTTTTTCACTTCGGAGATAGAGATGCAGTTCTCAGATTGATATGTCAGAAAGGCCCTCTGAAATATAACAACACTAACATCTCAGTGTTTCCGGACTTTGCATTGGATGTCCACAAATCCAGAGCTCAATTTACCTCAGTTAAACAGAAAGTAAGAGAACTTAATCTGCCATATTCTATGATGTTTCCGGCTAGGCTCAGAGTGGAGGCACAGGGCAAATTCCACTTCTTCACTTCGCCACAGGGGGCGATGGCGTGGCTTGGCAGACTTCCACGGGAGAGAGTAAGAAATGTGCCTTAATTGTGTTGTTTATTGTATCGCGTTGTTTTGCCTTACAGGTCTGGCAGCGAAAAGCCAGTTGATATTCTAAACATAGGAGGGTTCATGCTAGTTATAGCTAAGTTTGTGCAGCTCCCAGGTTTTCTTATAGTTTAAATGGCTTGTTTAGGGTAAAAGCATACCTTAGTTAGAGTAATGGGGGTATGTGGGGTGGGGGTTGGGGTGTTAAATTGTTTCACATGTATTTTTATGTCTGTTTTTTGTATTGTTTTCTCCATAATGCCATTACATTTGTCTATAACTCAGGTAGTTGATTATACTTCAGTGTGCACGGAACGGGTCTCCATTCTCTTCCTTTCAATTGTATGCTCCATCCTCCTGGTGTATATTCGATGTTTTCCAGTGTGGTATGACATTGAATGGTTGTGAGTAACTATGGTGGGAAGGGGCTCCGTTTATTAGCGTGGAATATCAGGGGGTTGAATGAAAAGATTAAATGCTCCCTTGTGTTATCCCAGCTTTGAAAGTATAATGTAGATATAGCATGTTTGACTGAGACACATCTCTATGGTAGTAAAGTGTTAGCCTTAAAGCGTAAGTGGGTGGGTTGGGCATATCGTTCAACATATACTGCTAACTCAAGAGGAGTCTCTATTTTGGTTAGGAAATCTTTAACTTTTACATTAGAACATGTGGAAATTGATCCTCATGATAGATATGTGTTCCTTAAGGCAGTTGTTAACTTTTCTCCACTTATTATCCTGGCAATATATATTCCGCCACCATACAATAGTGATGTTTTGTGTAAAGCCTCCTCTTTCATGGCCCTATCCCCAGCCACCCCAGTGGTGTGTCTGGGAGATTTTAATAATGTTCTTCATACTGGTTTAGATAGATGGCAGGAGTCATGTGTACCCTTACAGGGTGGCCGTATCCCTTTCTCTCGTGTAGTGGAAGAGATGGGCCTGGTTGATCTGTGGAGATGTAGAAATCCTGATAAACAGCAGTTTTCATGTCATTCTATTACAGGGGTTGGCAACCTTTTTCTGTCAGTGTGCCGGCTAAAACCTCGTCAAGACCAGGTGTGCCAATATATATATATATATATACACACACAAACAGGCCCAGCGCTCCCATTAGGCAAGGTTAGGCAATTGCCTAGAGCACCGGGACCTGCAGGGCGCCTCGAAATTAAAAAAAAACGGAAATCCACGGGGAGGAGAGGAGGGAAGGGGCTATTGAATCTTACCTGCATGAAGCTGCTCCTCTCTGCTCTGTCTTCTCCCCTCCGCTCACTGACAGTGACAGGCCGTGATGATGTCATCATCACGGCCCGACAGTGTCTGTGAGTGGAGGGGAGCAGCTTCATGCAGGTAAGTTAAAGAAAGACATGGGGAGGGGTGGGGAGGGAAGCGCAGCGGCGATTTTCACACCGGGGGGGGGCGGCGATTTTTAAAGGGGGGGCGGCGATTTTCACACGGGGGGTGGCGGGCGATTTTCACACTGTGCCTAGGGCGCCAAGGACCCCAGCACCGGCGCTGCACACAAAGGACAAATATTTTGTGTTACATAGGCTTCACTGTTCAAAAGCCTCCTGTAGGGGTTCCCTCCAACAATAGCAGTATTATACCCAGAGGTACCCTCTGAAAAAAAGCCCATACGATTTATTAAAGGAAAGTTTTGCTTACCCGCCAGCCTCAGGTTACAATTTTCAGGTTCAGTTATGTGGTGCTGGATGCGGTTTTGCCTTTGTTCCTTTACGTTGCTTCAGATCGGCAGCTATCAACGCTGCCTACCACATTCAGGAGAGCAGAAGAAAAGGTGAGAAAAGAGGAGATGTGGAAGATAAGGGGGTAGAAGGTGTTGTGCAATAGGACTGTGGATTGTGGGGGCACATAGTAAATAAGGGGAAACAAATGGGATAGGGGGACAAGGGAGGCATGAACACAAAGAGGGAGAGAGAAAGGAACAGGCAGCCACAATGTAAGACAAACAGTTTGGGCACACATGGGCAGGGAGGACAAAGGCACATATGGTGCAGGGGGGACACAGGCACGCATGGGGCAGGGGGGACACAGGCACACATGGGGCAGGGGGGACACAGGCACACATGGGGCAGGGGGGACAGAGGCACACATGGGTCAGGAGGGACAGAGGCACACATGGGTCAGGAGGGACACAGGCACACATGGATCAGGAGGGACAGAGGCACATATTGGCTGGGGAGACAGAGGCACATATGGGCAGGGGAACACAGGCACACATGGATCAGGAGGGACAGAGGCACTCATGGGGCAAAGACATGCAAGTGGGGGGCAGAGGCACACATTGGGAGGAAAAAATGGAGGCAGGAAAAGGCAGGGTTGTAATGCAGATGGGAGATCTAACTTACTTCAGGCTCCGCTTTTACACTGCACCGCGAGAGAGGCACTCAATGATAATGAGTCAGAAGGGAGGCGAAGAGGGGAAAAAGAGGTAGAAGCAGGCGGCTGTAGGTAGAGAATGTAGCGCTGCGGTACCTGTATAAATGACTACACGCGCGCTATAGTTCAAATGGAAACTACCTGTTCCCCAGAGACGCTAGCGGCGGAAGCTTGGAGAGCCCGAAAACAGCGTTCCCCCTTGATGACCCGGGGGCCGGCGTGCCAGTGAAAACGGCTCCGTGTGCCACATCTGGCATGCGTGCCGGGGGTTGCCGACCCCTGTTCTATTAGTTATCTATCCTGTCTAGGATAGATCTGATATTACTCTCCTTGTCTTTATCTCCATATGTTATCTCAATTGACTATTTGTCCAGGGGCATTTTGGATCATTCCCCGGTCCTTGTAGGTATAGATTTGTCAAATAATGGAGGAGTGAGATTTTGGAAGTTAAACCCACTCTGGTTGGATACTATGGGTACTGGGGTGAGCCTTACCATTCCTTGGGAAGGTTTTTTTACCGATAATAAGGTATCATTGTCTACGAATATTCTTTGGGATGCATTTAAGGCCTTCTTAAGGGGAACCCTGATTAAAAATATTTCTGAAGTTAAGAATTCAAATAGAAGAATAGAGTCTGAATTGGAACAGTGTTGCAGGGATCTAGAGTGTTTATACATTAGCTCGAATACTCTTGAAGATTGTCTCCAGTGGTTGAAGGCTCAGGTAGAATGGAGAGATTATCTCCTAGACAAGTCAAAACGTCGCCTTTTATTTCTTCAGCATTGGCAATACTCGGAGGCGGATATGGGTGGAAGCTACTTAGCCTGCCTTGCAAAGAAACAACAATCCGGTAGAGTTATCCCTGCAAATTATAATACTCAAAATGTTAAAATTTTTGGAGGTAGTGAAATTGTTGATACTTTTTACCAATATTATAAGGAAGCTTATACCTCTAGGGTACAGTATTCTCATAATCAGTTAATTAATTACTTAGACTCCATTAAACTCCCCTGTCTTTCCCAGGATTCGGCCTCTCTTTTGAATGCGCCTCTTACACTTGAGGAAATAGATGCTGCTATATCCTCGTTCCCTGGCCATAATGCGCAGGGAATTGATGGTCTCCCTATAGAGTTGTATAAAAAATGTAAAAACTTTTTTGTTCCCCAATTGTTGGAGGTGTTTAATGGTTTATTTGAATTGGGTTTATTACCTCCATCAATGTCAGAGGCGCTGATAATGGTTCTGTACTGATGTTAAAATACTAGCTGGATTCTTGCCTCTAGGCTTAAGGTTATTTCTGAAATAGTTCACACTGACCAGATGGGCTTTATGCCCGGTAAATCTACTATTTCAAACCTAAGACGTCTTTATACTTATATTCAGTTGCCCCCTTTGGCTGGGGAGGGGGCGGTGGTGGTATCCTTGGATGCTTCCAGGGCCTTCGACTCTTGTCGAGTGGGAGTACCTGTGGGAGATGCTTCGTAGATTTGGGATGGGGGTGGAGTTTATTAAATGGATTAGGCTACTATATTCTGAGCCGGCGGCAAGAGTTTCAGTAAATGGCCACACATCTCCCTCCTTTAGATTGGGGCGAGGGACTAGGCAAGGCTGTCCCTTGTCTCCAGTGTTATTTGCGTTGGCCATAGAGCCCCTTGCCTGTTTGATTAGGGATCATCCTCTATTTGTTGGGCTCCTAGTGGGAAAAGTGCGGGATTATATAGCTCTTTATGCTGACGACATGTTGTTTTTGTCTGACCCGGATGCCTCCCTTGACTGTCTTTTAGAACTGGTTAATAACGTTGGAGTTTTTTTGGGCTTACTGATTAACTGGGACAAATCTTATATATTTCCCTTTCATGGTGTGCTTCCCCCAGAGGACAGGATTAGACACTCCCTTAAATGGACTAAAAGTTGGAGTCTGGATATCCAATTTGGCTAGTGAATTTGTTTCTTTTAATATTAACCCGGTTATAGAATATTTTAAAATAAAATCCCATACTTGGGAAAGACTCCCCCTTACAGTAACAGGAAGGATTTACCTATTTAAAATGGTAGTACAGCCCAAATTCCTATACATTCTCCAGCACTCTCCTATATACCTTCTGCAAGCGGTATTTTATAAAATTGACAAGCTCATTTCCTCGTTTGTGTGGGGTGAGGGCACATCCCGTATCCGATTGACTACATTATGTAGATCTAAGGCTGATGGAGGATTAGCTCTTCCGAATCTGCGTATATATTACTATGCAGCGCAGCTTGCCCATTTGATTAGCTGGATAGGAAATCAAATTCCTGTAGACTTGTTGGTTTTCTGGGCAGGCTGAGGCATATGCTTCTGGTGCTGCACTCTTGTTGCCCTTGGTGATTTTGCTCATGAGGAAATGTCTGAGTAAGGTGGCCCCAATAGTCAAACAGGCTGTGGAAATTTGGCGTATTTCATAGAATATACTAGGAAATCAAGGATATTATCCTGTTATCCCTCTATGGCATAATCTCTCCTTCACTGAACTTAATAAATTGAGAGAGCATAATATTTGGCAGAGGTATGGTATCGTTAATATTGGACATTTGTATCAGTCTGGTTCATTGAAATCCTTTGTACAGTTATCACAGGAAAGGGGGATCCCTAACTCTGCTTTTTACTGTTATCTCCAGCTATATCATTCTGTGAACACGCAGTTTCCTGCCTCCCCTCCATTAATTCAATCATCTTCCCTTAAATCTCTTTTACAAAATGTGGGTACGAGTAAAACTATATCCCAGCTTTACACAATTATTAATGGTTCTTTGACTCCTAGAGATTTAGACTCATTAAAAGTCAAATGGCAGGTGGATTTGGGTCCATTATTGGATGAGGAATGGACGCACATGCTTAAATCTCTTTGTAATGCTACTTCCTGCTTATGGTACCAGCAAATACATTTATATGTGCTTCATAGAGTGTACCTTACTCCAGTCGGTTTGCATCGTATGGGCCAGCGAGGTGATTCCTCTTGTCCAAAATTTAATTTTTCTCCTGCTGATTTCTGGCATATATTATGGGATTGCCGAGCTGTAAATAGTTTCTGGATGGAGGTCTGGTGCTGTGTGCTTAATACAGTTCCAATGGCTCCCCCATGAGTCCTAAATGTTGTTTGTATGGAATATCATTAGAAGATTTAATTAATAAATATGCAGCTGCTTATATTTTCAATCTAATGATACTTGCTAAAGTGGTGATTTCAAGGACATGGTTGGCGCCCGATCCACCTGATTTTAATAAATGGAGAACCTTGGTTAATACTACTGTACAGCACGAAAGATATGTATATACTAGTAGAAATGCTAGATTAAATTTCATAAAATATGGTCTAGGTGGTATGTTTCTAGGTACCAGGTTTGTTCTAACGACTTGGTGTCCTTTGATTGATGTTTGTGCTGGGATTGGGAAGATTGTATTCAGGAGAGAGACTTGTTCCGTGTAAAAGTGTTAACGTGTAAAATGTATATAAATCTGTTGATATTATATATTGACTAGCTGAAAGAACAATCTATGCTACCTCTTTTTCTAACAATAAAAGGTTATAAGTGGTGAATGGTATACTATCATCTTTCTAATCTGCAGTTTCTTAAATTTGGAAGGAAGTTTAAATTTATCTCTCATTATCACTGTATTTCTTTGCTCCATAATCACCTATTCGAGATTAGACCTATTGTAGTCGAGAAACGCTTTATACTCATTTGTGGTATGTGTATACTTACTTCTTGTATGGTGCTTTTTACTGTTTTGTTTGTGTTTGAAAATCCAATAAAAAATTATCTGATTCAAAAAAGAAACGGAATTATGGTTTAGCCTAATTTGGACGACATTCTAGTGGGATCAAAAGCAATATCTCAATATCTGTGAAAGAACAAAGAGGTTAATGTTAATGATGGAAAGCCTGATTATTTACATGCTCAATCAGCAACACACGTCAATAAGTGTCATACCATGGGCAACATGGCATATGAGAACTCTACAATTGGAATTGCTCAAGAGATGGGATCACAGGCAAGATTCTCTGGATCACAAAATCAGATTAACAAGAGAAGTCAACAAATCTCTCAGTGGAAATAAACCGTAAGAATATTTCAGGGAACTCCTGTTTCCAAACCAGAGTGGCTTGTTTTAACAATGCATTATAGCATCAGAGGGTGTGGTGTGCATTTGAACTCAAAGATGGTACAGGATACCTGGAGTAGAGAAAAAAGGTGCTTTATATACGTATTGTCGAAATGGGAGTTGTCTGGAAAGCAATCGTACTTTTTCAACCTTTCCTTCAACAGAGTTATTTCAAAGTATTCTCGGACAACCAAGCACTGGCGGCATTTTTAAATAAACAAGGTACCAAAAGTACAGTTATCATGAAGGAGTCATGAATTGGGCTTAAAGTAACCTAATTTATCTATCAGCTCTTCGTGTAGCAGACAAGGATAACATACTGGAAGATTACTTGAGCTGTCATGTTCATCTAGGAGAATGGGTTCTGAAAGAAGTGGTGTTTTATTGCTACTGGTGCAACAGCTTGGCTTAGCACAAATATATCTAATGAGAACAACAGAGAATACCAAATTGAGTATGTTTATGTCACACCATAAATATCACATGGCAGATGGAATAGATACCTTGACAAGTTTGTCTAGGATACATATTCCCTCCATTCCAAGACTTCTGTGAAATATAATAAAGAAAGAAATAGAAATGATAGCAATTTTTCCATTCCATTCCATGGCCCCTACCATTATGCCCAATTATCATATAACAAGGACCAGTGTTACACTCTACTTAATGGGGTAGATAATGAGAGGACATTGCTCAGAAACAAGGAAATCTCAAATCAAGTAATTGGAGTTCTGTTACAAGCCAAAAAACTGAATTCTTTAATTATCTATTATAAAATTTGGAAAAATATATTTACTGGTGCAAACAAGATTTAATCATATGGTGCCTAGTATTCCCCAAATATTAGATTTCTTACAGGAAAGTCTAAATAAGGGCCTGACACTGAAGATTCTGTGAGTTTAAGTGTCATGCTGGATACAAAATTAGCAATGGGCGCATTAAAATCTTTCCTCAAAGCAATCAAGAGGATTGTGGTAATTTATTAGGCAATTTATAGGCTTGTGTGATTTTATTCTTGTTCTGCACTCCTTACTGACAGATCCATATGTGTCTCTGCGACAAACTCCTCTTAAATAACTTACTGTCAAAGTGTTGTTTTTGGTGGCAATAAGGCTAGGCACACACCGGAGAATTTTCCAACCAATCTGTTATCTACAACGATTGTACCTACGACTGAAGGTCCGACCGGTCGGGCGAGTTATGTGTACACACTACACACGATTTACCTTCGGATCTGTGCTCTTCATCTGGTTCTATAATTGTTTAGAGAATAACAGCACAATATGCAGTCATTCATTCATTCCTGTCACACTTAATAACTGCCTTGTTATAGCTATCCACATGTCATAACGGAATTTCGTTATTTTCCGTGATTCTGAAACACAATGTTCAGTCTCAGAACTAACAAACAAATTATTCAATCTACAGCAATCTCTACATTTAGTCACCAGTACTTGTTCAGTGCCAGCATCGGCTGAAAAGACCATGGGGTAAATGTATCAAGCTGAGAGTTTTCCGGCGGGTTTGAAAAGTGGAGATGTTGCCTATAGCAACCAATCAGATTTTAGCTATCATTTTGTAGAATGTACTAAATATATGATACATTTACCCCATGACTCCCTAAACTCTATGGAGATCGAGATCGTGAGTGCACACACTACATGATCGGAAGGTGGTTGGAACGAGATTGTTAAACAGTACAACCAACCAAATGAAACAATAATCAACAGTTTGGAGCGACTGTCGTTCATCATGCAAGTATACACACTAATGTGATATATGGTCAAGCGATCATTTATCTGGTGATTGGCCTGATACTTGGCTGAAAAACCTCCAATGTGTACTTAGCCTTACATCTGTTAGACAAATAGAAGAAATATACACATTATGGTGCATAAAAAAAAAAAATCTATTTTTTTTTGCTTAAAGTAGTGTCTGATTTTCATTTAAAGCAAGGAATTACATTCCCAGCATTTTGCTCACAAGCACATGGTGCAGAGGAGAAGCATCTTCATATTTTAGTTGTGGTAAGAGCAATCTCCACTTATATGTGTTGGGCAAAGAAACAGGAAAACTGATCTCCTCTTTTTCTATTACCTTCTGGAGCTTGACAAGGACATGTTCCCTCAAAGGGATAACCTTGCAAGATGGATGCGTGAAGTCATTATGCAAGCTTATAAGTAGAGATGAGCGGGCTCGGATATCTGAAATCTGAGCCCACCCGAACGTTGCCGTTCCGAGCCGGATCCGAGACAGATCCGGGTATTCCCGCCAATTGCGAAACTGAAACCGAGGCTTTGAGTCATAATCCCGCTGTCGGATCTCGCGATACTCGGATCCTATAAATTCACCGCTAGTCGCCGCCATCTTCACTCGGGCATTGATCAGGGTAGAGGGAGGTTGTGTTAGGTGGTCCTCTGTCCTGCTATATCTCGTGCTGTGCTGTGCTGTGCTGTGCTGTGCTGTGCTGTGCTGTGCTGTGCTGTTCAGTTCTGTGCTGTTCAGTTCTGTGCTGTCCTGTGCTGTGCTGTGCTGTGCTGTCCTGTGCTGTGCTGTCCTGTGCTGTGCTGTGCTCAGTCCAGTGGTGCTGTGTCCTGTGCTCTGTCCTTCTGAGTTCAGTGGTGCTGCTGGGTCCTGTGCTGTGTCCTGTACAGTCCAGTGGTGCTGTGTCCTGTGCTCTGTCCTTCTAAGGGCATTGTTATTTCCCCATTATTCCCAAGTTAAAAAAAAAATTAAAAAAAAAGTAATTATAAAAAAATAAAAATAAAAAAAAAATATCCAAAAACAATCCTGCAGTATAAGTCCATTGGTACTGCTATATTACAAAGTTCACTGATTCAGCATTATAAGTCCAGTGGTACTGCTATATTACAAAGTTCACTGATTCAGCAGTATAAGTCCAGTGGTACTGCTATATTACAAAGTTCACTGATTCAGCAGTATAAGTCCAGTGGTACTGCTATATTACAAAGTTCACTGATTCAGCAGTATAAGTCCAGTGGTACTGCTATATTACAAAGTTCACTGATTCAGCAGTATAAGTCCAGTGGTACTGCAATATTACCAAGTTCACTGATTCAGCAGTATAAGTCCAGTGGTACTGATATATTACAAAGTTCACTGATTCAGCAGTATAAGTCCAGTGGTACTCTCCTGTGCCGCATATAATTTTTAAAGGCTTTGCCGAGTGTGTGTGGCTTAGGGGTACACTCTCTTGTGCTACATATAATGGAAAACCAAAATTTGGAGTATAAAGTAGTGAAAGATCAAGACCCACTTCCTCCTAATGCTGAAGCTGCTGCCACTAGTCATGATATAGACGATGAAATGCCATCAACGTCGTCTGGCAAGCCCGATGCCCAATCTCCTAGTACAGGGCATGTAAAATCCAAAAAGCCCAAGTTCTCAAAAAATAGCAAAAATAGGAAACTTAAAATCATCTGAGGAGAAACGTAAAGTTGACAATATGCCATTTACGACACGTAGTGGCAAGGAACGGCTTAGGCCCTGGCCCGTGTTCATGACTAGTGGTCCAGCTTCACCCAAGGATCTAAGCCCTCCTCCTCCCCCCCCCCTGCCTATTTCTCCCGTAAGTTCTCTTCAGCAGAAGCCAACTACGATGTCGGTAATAGGGAACTATTGGCAATCATATGGGCCTTCAAGGAGTGGCGACATTGGCTGGAGGGTGCTTCACATCAGATCTCCATTATTACAGACCACAAGAACTTACAATATATTACCCTGGGCAGAATTTGCCTATAATAATTCATGTCACTCATCTACCAAAACCTCTCCGTTTTACTGCAATTTTGGTTTTCACCCCAGATCTAATTCTTTGTACTCACTCAAGTCCGCTGGTATTCTCGCTGGAAATTGCGAGAAAACCACCTTTACGCCAAACTAGAAAAGTGTGAGTTTGAGGTGCAGAAGGTATCTTTTTTGGGTTACGTAATCTCTTCTGAGGGATTCTCCATGGATCCAACTAAGGTTCAGGCTATCTTGGATTGGGTGCAACCAAACAATCTTAAGGCGGTGCAGAGGTTCCTGGGCTTCGCCAACTACTACAGAAGGTTAATTCGTGGCTTTGCTGACATTGTGGCTCCCATTGTTGCCCTGACTCGCAAAGGAATGGAGCCAACTAATTGGTCGCCCCAAGCAGTAGCCTCATTCGAAAGCTTGAAAAAAGCCTTTGTGTCTGCTCAGGTCCTTAGACACCCGGATCCAGCTAAGGCATTTGTTCTTGAGGTCGACGCCTCTGACGTCGGTGCCGATGCTATCCTATGACAGAAGGATCTTCATACTCATCGTCTACACCCATGTGCCTATTTCCTTATACGTCACCTGAATAACCTTCATAGTTCAGTGGTTAGTTCAGGAACTGGGCCTAGGACCGTCATCAGTACAGGGACACCTAAATCCCTTGGTCCTGTTGGATACACACCACCAACACCCTCCTCGTCAACTTCCTCCACGATCTCCATCAGATTTAGAACTGCAGGCCATGTCACCAGCCAGACTGAGTCCTCTTCTATACGGGATTCATCCGAGGAATCCTGCAGCGGTACGCCTACTACTGCCACTGCTGCTGTTGCTGCTGTTAGTCGGTCATCTTCCCAGACGGGAAGTCGTAAGACCGCTACGTCTTTCACAAAACAATTGACCGTCCAACAGTCATTTGCCATGACCATAAAATACGATAGTAGTCACCCTATTGCAAAGTGTATAACTGCGGCTGTAACTGCAATGTTGGTGTTAGATGTGCGCCCCGTGTCCGCCATCAGTGGAGTGGGATTTAGAGGGTTGATGGAGGTATTGTGTCCCCGGTACCAAATCCCGTCGAGATTCCACTTCACTAGGCAGGCGATACCAAAAATGTACAGAGAAGTACGATCAAGTGTCCTCAGTGCTCTGAAAAATGCGGTTGTACCCACTGTCCACTTAACCACGGACATGTGGACAAGTGGTTCTGGGCAAACGAAGGACTATATGACTGTGACAGCCCACTGGGTAGATGCATCGCCTTCCACAGCAACAGCTGCATCAGTAGCAGCATCTACAAAATGGCTGCTCGTGCAAAGGCAGGCAACATTGTGTATTACAGGCTTTAATAAGAGGCAAAACACTGACAACATATTAGAGAAACTGAGGGAAATTATCTCCCAGTGGCTTACCCCACTTAGACTCTCATGGGGATTTGTGGTGTCAGACAATGCCAGTAACATTGTGCGGGCATTAAATATGGGCAATTTCCAGCACGTCCCATGTTTTGCCCACACCATTAATTTGGTGGTGCAGCATTACCTCAAGAGTGACAGGGGTGTGCAGGAGATGCTTGCGGTGGCGCGCGAAATTGCTGGACACTTTCGGCATTCAGCCAGTGCCTACCGCAGACTAGAGGCACATCAAAAAAGCATGAACCTGCCCTGCCATCACCTTAAACAAGAGGTTGTGACGCGCTGGAACTCCACCCTCTATATGCTGCAGAGGATGGAGGAGCAGCAAAAGGCCATTCAGGCCTACACAGCCACCTACGACATAGGCAAAGGAGTGGGGACGCGCCTGAGTCAAGCACAGTGGAGACTGATTTCCGTGTTGTGCAAGGTTCTCCAGCCGTTTGAACTTGCCACGAGAGAAGTCAGTTCCGACACTGCCAGCTTGAGTCAGGTCATTCCCCTGATCAGGCTGTTGCAGAAGCAGCTGGAGAAAGTGAGGGAGGAGCTGGTAAACCATTGCGATTACACCAAGCATGTAGCTCTTGTGGATGTAGCCCTACGTACGCTTTGCCAGGATCCGAGGGTGGTCACTCTTTTAAAGTCAGAGGAATACATTCTGGCCACCGTGCTCGATCCTCTGTTTAAAGCGTATGTTGTGTCTCTGTTTCCGGTGGACACAAGTCTACAGCGGTGCAAAGACCTTCTGGTCAGGAGATTGTCCTCTGAAGAGGACCGTGACATGCCAACAGCTCCACCCTCATTTTCTTCCACATCTATGGCTGCGAGGAAAAAGCTCAGTTTTCCTAAAAGAGCCGCTGGTGGGGATGCTGATAACATCTGGTCCGGACTGAAGGACCTGCCAACCATTGCAGACATGTCTACTGTTGCTGCATTGGATGCTGTCACAATTGAAAAAATGGTGGAGGATTATTTTGCTGACACCATCCAAATAGACATGTCAGACAGTCCATATTGTTACTGGCAGGAAAAAAAGGCAGTTTGGAAGCCCCTGTACAAACTGGCTCTATTTTACCTGAGTTCTCCTCCCTCCAGTGTGTACTCGGAAAGAGTTTTTAGTGCAGCGGGAACCTGGTCAGTGAGCGGAGAAGGAGGTTGCTTCCTCACAACGTTGAAAAAATGATGTTTATAAAAATGAATAATCAATTCCTCAATGAAGTACAGCACTGCCCTCCAGATAGTACAGAGGGACCTGTGGTTGTGGAGTCCAGCCGGGACGAATTGATAATGTGTGAGGAGGAGGAAGTACACACTGTAGGGGGAGAGGAAGAGGTTGAGGATATAGGACGACATCTTTCCTCAGTAGAGCCTGTTTAGTTTGTACAGGGAGAGATGAATTGTTTTTTTGGTGTGGGGGCCCAAACAAACCAATCATTTAAGCCACAGTTGTTTGGTAGGCCTTGTCGCTGAAATGATTGGTTTGTTAAAGTGTGCATGTCCTATTTCAACAACATAAGGGTGGGTGGGAGGGCCCAAGGACAAATTTAGTACCGGGGCCACCCCACTACGCAGTCCAGATTTTTTTTTTGGGGAATTCAGAGCCGTGGAGGGTTTTTTATTAATTATATTGTGGTGACCCACTCCTCTACGCAGTCCAGGTACATTATTCGGTGCGATTCATACCAGTTGATGGTTTTCTTATTATATATATTGTGGTGACCACTCCTCTACACAGTCCAGATACATTTATTGGTGCGAATCATACAAGTTCAGGGTTTTTAATTTATATTGTGGTGACCACTCCTCTACGCAGTCCAAGTACATTATTCGGTGCGATTCATATCAGTTGATGGTTTTCTTATTATATTGTGGTGACCCACTCCTCTACGCAGTCCAGATACATTTATTGGTGCGTGCGAATCATACAAGTTCAGGGTTTTTAATTTATATTGTGGTGACCACTCCTCTACGCAGTCCAGGTACATTATTCGGTGCGATTCATACCAGTTGATGGTTTTCTTATTATATTGTGGTGACCCACTCCTCTACGCAGTCCAGATACATTTATTGGTGCGAATCATACAAGTTCAGGGTTTTTAATTTATATTGTGGTGACCACTCCTCTACGCAGTCCAGGTACATTATTCGGTGCGATTCATACCAGTTGATGGTTTTCTTATTATATATATTGTGGTGACCACTCCTCTACGCAGTCCAGATACATTTATTGGTGCGAATCATACAAGTTAAAGGGTTTTTAATTTATATTGTGGTGACCACTCCTCTACGAAGTCCAGGTACATTATTCAGTGCGATTCATACCAGTTGATGGTTTTCTTATTATATATATTGTGGTGACCACTCCTCTACGCAGTCCAGATACATTTATTGGTGCGAATCATACAAGTTTAGGGTTTTTAATTTATATTGTGGTGACCACTCCTCTACGCAGTCCAGGTACATTATTCGGTGCGATTCATATCAGTTGATGGTTTTCTTATTATATTGTGGTGACCCACTCCTCTACCCAGTCCAGATACATTTATTGGTGCGTGCGAATCATACAAGTTCAGGGTTTTTAATTTATATTGTGGTGACCACTCCTCTACGCAGTCCAGGTACATTATTCGGTACGATTCATACCAGTTGATGGTTTTCTTATTATATTGTGGTGACCCACTCCTCTACGCAGTCCAGATACATTTATTGGTGCGAATCATACAAGTTCAGGGTTTTTAATTTATATTGTGGTGACCACTCCTCTACGCAGTCCAGGTACATTATTCGGTGCGATTCATACCAGTTGATGGTTTTCTTATTATATATATTGTGGTGACCACTCCTCTACGCAGTCCAGATACATTTATTGGTGCGAATCATACAAGTTAAAGGGTTTTTAATTTATATTGTGGTGACCACTCCTCTACGCAGTCCAGGTACATTATTCAGTGCGATTCATACCAGTTGATGGTTTTCTTATTATATATATTGTGGTGACCACTCCTCTACGCAGTCCAGATACATTTATTGGTGCGAATCATACAAGTTCAGGGTTTATAATTTATATTGTGGTGACCACTCCTCTACGCAGTCCAGGTACATTATTCGGTGCGATTCATACCAGTTGATGGTTTTCTTATTATATTGTGGTGACCACTCCTCTACGCAGTCCAGATACATTTATTGGTGCGAATCATACAAGTTCAGGGTTTTTAATTTATATTGTGGTGACCACTCCTCTACGCAGTCCAGGTACATTATTCGGTGCGATTCATACCAGTTGATGGTTTTCTTATTATATTGTGGTAACCACTCCTCTACGCAGTCCAGATACATTTATTGGTGCGAATCATACAAGTTCAGGGTTTTTAAATTATATTGTGGTGACCACTCCTCTACGCAGTCCAGGTACATTATTCGGTGCGATTCATACCAGTTGATGGTTTTCTTATTATATTGTGGTGACCACTCCTCTACGCAGTCCAGATACATTTATTGGTGCGAATCATACAAGTTCAGGGTTTTTAAATTATATTGTGGTGACCCACTCCTCTACGCAGTCCAGGTACATTTTTTGGTGCGATTAAGACCAGTTGATGGTTTTCTTATTATATTGTGGGGACCACTCCACTACGCAGTCCAGAAAGATACCTCGTTGCAACGTTTTGGACTAATTACTATATTGTGAGGTGTTCAGAATACACTGTAAATTAGTGGAAATGCTTGTTATTGAATGTTATTGAGGTTAATAATAGCGTAGGAGTGAAAATAAGCCCAAAAACTTGATTTTTGAACTTTTTATGCTTTTTTCAAAAAAAATCCGAATCCAAAACCTTAAATCCGAACCAAAACCTTTCGGCAGGTGTTTTGCGAAACAAATCCAAACCCAAATCATCGCGAAAATCCGAATCCAAAACACAAAACACGAGACAACAAAAGTCGCTGGTGCACATCCCTAATTTATAGAACACGCTGCTACAACACAGGAGAGTTAGCTAAACACGGGAGTGTTTTACATCACAGCAAAGCGCCAGAGATGACCAGCGATATTGCAGATCAGGGTAAAAATTGCAGCTTGATACATTTGATGAGTTTTGGAGTTTAACACCCGTGATTTGCCGCAATTTTAACACGCTGAAAAAATCGGACCTTGATACATTTACCCACTGATGGGTAAAACCCCAAGGTATCTCAGTTCTGTTCCTGTCAGATATACCAGAGAAGGGATTCAGTGATTGAACCATGTCTGTGCCATGTTACTTTCAATTGGGTCATGTGTTCCCTCCTCCCTCCTTCACCGCTCACAGCTCTACCACCTTGGCCAGTTCTGGTACACCAGTGTTTAATTCTTCATTCACACTCAGTTGCCTTATGCTGTAGGGCATGAAGATTGAGATGTTGTTGCTAAGATGCAGGAGAGTTTCTAACAAAGTAATTGAGGTACTGTTTCAGGCCAGAAAACAGAATTCTTCAGTCTATGACAGGATTTCTAAAGATTTTTTCCTTTTCACTCCTCTATGGCAGCCATAACTATGGGTTTGCTTTGTTTATCTAGACAGCGTTGGACTGGCCCACCGGGATACCGGTAAAACCACCGGTGGGCCCAGCTGCTTTATGGCCACACTCCCTTTTAAAAGTGGGCGGAGCGGGGTGCTCGCTGTCCTCCTCGGTGTCCCCGCTGCGATCGCATTTGAAAGAGAACTTCCTGTCAGTGACAGTGTCTCGGATTTTCATCTTTTCTGACCTTGTGTAACAGTGTAATTTGTTTACATGCAAAGTGTAAGGAAAGGTTGGCAGTGTTAATTCAGCGCTGCAGTAGTTTGATCGAGACCGTACATTACAAAAGCTACAATATAGAGCTTAAATATCGCACACACTGGACTACAAGCTCACAGCTGAGTTCACAGCTTGTCAAATGGGACTTTCCCCCTCCCGCCCACTCGTGCAAACCTGTTCCTCCATTGGTCCCCACAACTGCCACCTGTCACTGATTGGGTGACTGTGCTGCCTACTCCTTCACTGCACACTTCCTTGTTGTAAATTCCCAGTCTTGACTAACCTAATAGTTTAACGAAATTTACTGAAAGCAAGTAAATGATGCATGGAATAAGCACAGGTGAAAAGTCCATGGGACCAGAAGACAAGCTTCGAGGTTTATGTGAGTTCTTATAGTTGTTCGATAACTTTTCTGTAGCAACAGGTTAGAAGTGACTGAACTCGACCACTAGTGGATACATTACAGGCTATACATGAGTACACAAGGGGGCTGTGTATTAAATAAGTGTCTAAACATGGCAATGCTAAACTTTGTCTTCCTGCTCATTGCAGTGCGTGGAAAGAAAGGATCCTACATTTGGGCCGTTTTTCACCATCATATAGTACTGTTGGGGTATCGGGGTTCACAGATACTTCTATCAATCACCTTCAATGTCAGTCAGATCTTTCTTTGTTTTCAGTCCACTGGTGAACAGAAAATACTCAACACCTGTATGATATAATGCTGAGCAGCTTGTATTCTGTTATAATTTGAGACCGCTTAAGCGTCTATTTTTATACATGTAAGTCTAGGGGTATAGATGCTGAACAACCAATTATAACACAGTAAATTATGAAAGAAAGTCAATCAACAATTATATATATTGCAGTTTTCCAACAAAGTTCAAACAAATCTTTCTTCTTTATGCGTTATCTCTTTCCAGGTTTTCTGCCAATACTCTTGTGCTGCTCTGTGCAGAACGTTTCGCTTTACTGCGTGTCCTTGGTTTGTTTCATTTCATGGGAACATACTGCTATGGAGTTTCACAACCTTGAATTATTTGTCTTTTAAACTGAACATAATATCTGCTAATTTCTCTTAAAGTTATAGCATAACATATTAGCTTCTAAAGCTTAGCACATGATAGATATTAAATCAATAATCATACAATTTCACTCTAACACTCCCCTCTTTGATTAAATATTAACTATTAACTTCTACCTATCAGTCATGGCGATACTCAGCAGAAGACAGTTAGTACCTACATTTACACCATATGGTATAATAAGGACCCCATATAGGTAGAACAAGAATTCATTCAGCACATATCTCTGGTACTTTATCACCATAACTTTTGTTTCCCTATTTAATGTTTTATCTAGGTGCATAGAGGGCAATACTTTGCTGATGTCTATTCAAGAGCTTTCTTGTATTACATGTTAAGTAGCAGTTCCATATAATCATTATAGTTAGTACAAAAACAATTAGTAATTCCGAGGCTAAATGTGCTAGTTTACCTGCCTCTATTATTGTAGTCATTTTTGCATGATGAGTAAAATAATTTACCTCTTTTAGGTGTTTATCTAATAGTTGAGTATTGTTAATTTGATTAATAAGAGGCTGTAGGTTAAATGATACGTTTCTGTCTTTAAGTTTGTATTCCTCCCCTTTCAATGTTACCTGTGTTTCAGTATCTGGTAAAAATATATGTGTCTGATTTTTCCACTTAAAGATTGTAACATCCGCCTGGGTCGCCTCGTGTCTCCCACTGCCTGGACTCGCCTGCTGTCTCCTGCCGTCTTCCCCATCCATCCCTTTACACGTGGCTCCTCTCTGACCGCCGCCGCCGTCTCTGGTACCGCTTCCTGCTCACCCTTATCCGTCCGCTGTCTCCTGCCGCCTGAGCTGCCTGTGTCTCCTGGTCACCGACGCCTGGTCTTCCTGACAAGTTCCCCTGGACACCCACAGCCTTGGCCTGCCTTCCACGCTGCCTGCTGCCCGCTGACGTTCCTGATCTCTGGCCCTCCTGAGGACTACAGCGACCTGTGGTAATCGGCCCTGCACTCCTCTGGACACCCGCTGCCTGAAGCTCCTGCTTCTAAGTCTCCTGGCAATCACAGACGTCGCAGACTTTCTTCCAGCGACTTTGTCTCATCTCAGACTTCACAGACTTTCGCCCAGTGACTTTGTCTCATCTCCCGGGTTTGTTCTCATTCTCATTCTCCTGTTTTCACCCTAGTCCATATTGTACTGTATTTATTGTTCTCGGCTTCCTTTGTAGGCCTTATTTTTATTTTTATTCCACTTGTATTTCTTTATTTATTTCTTTATTTATTATATTTTTATATTTATTTTCTCCATTCTTTATTTTTATTTTTCGCTCTCTATTTTTATTGCATTTACTGTACTTATTTTTATTTTTCGCTCTCTGTTTTCATTGCATTTACTGTATTTATTTATCTCTATTTGCATTTCTTATTTACTTATTTACTGTATTTAATTATTTCTATTTGCTTCTCTTATTTACTGTATTTAATTATAATTTAATTATTTCTATTTGCATTTCTTAATCTATTCCAACAGCATTTTATTTCTCCCTTGGTACTCCTCTGCTCTCCGTTTATTGGCCTTTCTTGTCTCTTTGTTCCCCGTTCACGCCTCTCTGTCTCATTTAACACAGCTTGCCTTGCCTAGCCTCTTTGCCACACCTCTCCCCACCATCATTGTCATTGTTGGCTATTACTTTATTTAACTCACTTATCTCATTTCCTCTTGTCTACCTTCTGACTCCCCCTGTCCATTGTCATTGTTGGCTATTACTTTATTTAACTCACTTATCTCAATTCCTCTTGTCTACCATTCTGACTCCCCCTGTCCTCCTCTCCCGCCCCTCTGCTTCAGACGATTCTTCGGTCCCCTCTACTTCTTCCACTCCTCCCCCACCCCTCCCTCACCTCACCATGCCTCCCTGTTCACTTGCCATACCCATACTCTCACCTCGCCCAACTTCACGCTCCTGTCCCCGCACTCCCCCACGCACCGCTAACCTTGCCAACCTTATCCCCATCTCCCCTCTCCCCTCCCTCCCTTTCTCCTGTGCCCTCTGGAATGCTAGATCCGTCTGCAACAAACTCCCCTCTATCCATGACCTCTTCTTATCTAACTCTCTTAACCTTCTTGCCATTACCGAAACCTGGCTCACCGATTCCGACACTGCCTCCCCTGCCGCTCTCTCCTATGGCGGCCTCTCCTTCACCCACTCCGCCAGACCTGGAGACCGCCCAGGCGGTGGAGTGGGCATTCTCCTATCCTCCACCTGTACTTTCAGACTCATTCTTCCTGAACCCTCCCTCTCCTTCTCCTCTTTTGAAGTCCACTCTATCCATCTCTTCTACCCAATCCATCTCCGCGTCTCTGTCATATACCGTCCCCCTGGGCCCTCCTCCCTTTTCCTTGACAACTTTGCTGCCTGGCTCCCACACCACCTCTCCTCTGACATCCCCTCATTTATCCTTGGCGACTTCAATATCCCTATTGACAACCCCACCGACCCTGCTTCCGTCAAACTCCTTGCCCTTTCTTCCTCCCTTGGCCTCTCCCAATGGACCTCCTCTTCTACCCACTGCCTTGGTCACTCCCTTGACCTTGTCTTCTCCCACCGTTGCAGTCTGTCCGACTTCTCTATCTCCCCCTTTCCACTCTCGGACCACCATCTCCTCTCATTCTCTCTCTCCTCTACTCCTGCACCCCTCCCCCCACCCAAATCTACCCGGTCCAGGAGCGATCTCGACACCCTTGATCCTGCTATTCTATCCTCTTCTCTCGAAACTCTCCTCTCTCCCCTTTCCACCCTGTCCTGCCCTAATCAGGCGGCCTCCCTCTATAACCAAACCCTCTCCTCCGCCCTTGATGCGGTTGTCCCTGCCCAGCCCATCCACCTTCGCTGCTCCAATCCCCAACCCTGGCACTCCAAACTTACCCGTTTCCTCCAAAAATGCTCTCGTACTGCCGAACGCCACTGGAGAAAATCTCGCTCCCTGGCTGATTTCCTACACTTCAAGTTTATCCTCTCCTCCTACAGCTCTGCCCTCTCGCTCGCTAAGCAATCCTTCTTTAAATCCCTCATCTCCTCCCAGTCCTCCAACCCCCGCCGCCTCTTCGCTACCTTTAACACTCTCCTGTCTCCCCCACCTCCCCCCCTCCGTTCCTCCTTATCTGCCACTGACTTCACCTCCTTTTTCTCCTCTAAAATCGCGGCCATCAGACTTGAAATCTCCTCCTCCACCCACTCTTCCGCCACCCCCCCTCTCGCCCTTCCTCCCCCCTCCACTCTCCCCCCTCTCCCCCCAGCCACCAACTCCTTCTCTCCTTCCGCCCCACCTCGGGTGAGGAAGTCCACTCTCTCATTTCTTCTTCCCCCCCTTCTACCTGCCCCCAGGACCCCATCCCTTCTCACCTTCTTCGCTCCCTTTCCGCCTCCACCTGCTCCCACCTCGCTCACCTCTTTAATCTGTCCCTCTCCACATGCATCTTCCCCTCCGCCTTTAAACATGCTCTCGTCTCACCCATTCTCAAGAAACCCAATCTTGACCCCACCTCACTCTCTAATTACCGCCCCATTTCCCTTCTCCCATTTGCCTCCAAAATACTCGAGAGACTTGTCTGCAACCGTCTCTCCACCTACCTCTCTGAACACTCCCTCCTTGACCCTCTCCAATCAGGCTTCCGCCCCCTCCATTCCACTGAAACTGCCCTGGCTCAAGTTACGAACGATCTCCTCTCGGCTAAAGCCATGGGCCACTACTCCCTCCTGATTCTCCTCGACCTCTCAGCGGCCTTTGACACCGTTGACCACCCCCTCCTGCTTCACACCCTTCAGTCCATTGGCCTCTCCGGTACCGTCCTCTCCTGGTTCACCTCTTACCTTGCCGACCGTTCCTTCTCTGTTTCCACCTCTGATTCTCTCTCCCCTTCTTCCTCCCTTCCAGTCGGGGTCCCTCAGGGCTCTGTCCTTGGACCCTTACTATTCTCACTATACACCTCTTCTCTGGGTGCACTCATCAACTCCTTCGGCCTCAAGTACCACCTTTATGCTGATGACACTCAACTCTACCTTTCCTCTCCTGATCTCTCTCCCTCCCTTCTCTCCAGGGTATCCGCATGCCTCTCTGCCATCTCCTCCTGGATGTCCTCTAGATTTCTTAAACTCAATCTTGCTAAAACTGAACTCATTGTCTTTCCTCCCTCTCGTACCTCCTGCGCCTCTGACCTCTCCATCACTGTTGACAACTCATCTATCTCCCCTGTTCCCCAACTCTGCTGCCTAGGTGTCATCCTCGACTCCTCTCTCTCCTTTGCCCCTCACATTCACTCTCTCGCCAAATCCTGCCGTTTCCAGCTTCGCAACATTGCCCGCATTCGGCCCTTCCTCTCCCAGGATGCCACCAAATCTCTCGTCCACTCTCTGATTATCTCCCGCTTGGACTACTGCAACATTCTCCTTATCGGCCTCCCCCTCTCTCATCTCGCTCCCCTTAGATCTGTACTTAACGCCGCTGCTAGGCTTATTTTCCTCTCTCGCCGTTCCACCTCTGTATCCCCACTCTACCAAGCCCTTCACTGGCTTCCCTTCCCCTACAGAATCCTTTTCAAGCTCCTCACTCTGACTTACAAGGCCCTCGCCAACTCCACTGCTCCCTACATCTCTAACCTTATCTCTATTCACACTCCCTCCCGCTTACTGCGATCGTCCAACGATCGTCGCCTCTCTTCCCCTCTGATTACCTCCTCTCACGCACGTATCCAAGACTTCTCCCGCGCCGCTCCCCTCCATTGGAACAAGCTCCCCCGCTCCATCAGAACTTCCCCTAATCTGTCCTCTTTCAAACGAACATTAAAAACCCACCTTTTCCTTAAAGCCTTCCAGTCTCATGCCTAAACTCCCACCGGTCGGCTACCTCTCTTTCTCATCCCTTCTTCCCTTCTCCCCCTTCCTCGACTCCGTCTCCGTTTCTCCCGTCTCTCCGTCTCATCCATGTGTCTGTCTGTCTTCCCCTCCCTTTAGATTGTTCGCTCCTTTGAGCAGGGCTCTCCTACCTTCTGTTTCCATCACTTTAACTGCGCTCTCCAGCTACTCAGCTCACCTCCTCTCAGTCCCTCTGCCCTCTGTCTCCTCTCGCTTCTCTCCGCTCCCCTCAGTGGCTCTCAACCTGTCATCCGTGCCCACCCTCTTGGGCCATAGTTACCTGCCTGTACTCACTTTTCCCCTCCCTCCCTCTCTTTCATGCTGTGCCTGAGCCCCCAGAGTTATAGTGCTTACTGTTACTTGTACTGTGCTGTTTCACCTTGTACTGTGCCATTGTTTGTCCTTGTACGGCGCTACGAATACTTTGTGGCGCCCTATAAATAAAAATTAATAATAATAATAATAATAATAACATTATATAGACATCCAGAGAATGGTGGGTGCTTCCCTATGGCCTGTAAGTCTTCTTTCATTGTACTTATTATACAGACTACTTGTGGTGCTATCTCGATGTACATATCCTTACTGGGGTCATGTAAGGTCCATTTACACGCACTGGTGGGGTGTTGCAGTTGACAGGGCTCATATATAGGCGAGTGTTGATTGCACACTATACCTCTGTTAGTTTTTGTACATAATGAGGTGTCATGAGTCTGATTGGATTCTAATTCTATGTAGGATCCTTTCATAGTGGGGGTCCATAACTGGGTACCCCCAGATGGTGTGTACAGGGGTACTGGTAATATCATAAATTTACAAACTGTCTTTTCTTGCGTAGCATTAAACACCTCTAGTACCCCTGTGCAGGCTTGATCTGAACATTCTACCTTTGTTGTGCTCATCTCAAACCAGAGTGTGTTGGTCAAGTTAAATAGTGACCTATAGAATTCTTCATGTTTACCAAGAAATTGGGTTTGGGTGACTTGTTTCTGCATTACCTGTGCTATTACCTGCATATTGCACACTGTCCAGTCAAACATTTTAGTAATGTTTCTGTCCAATTTAAACTGTGTAATTTGTGACTGGATGAAAATCTGAAGCAATTCTTGAGTTACTCTTAAATGTTGCTGGATGGGTGTATAAACAGTCGGCATCCAATCAGCCTGCATATGTACTATTTTATCCAACTGGTGACCTGCATTGCTCATCTTGCTACTGATGGTTTCTATGTCAATTGAGTTCAATACCCCCATTCCCATTCCAGTGCCTCCTAGTATTGTATCATACCACTCACGCTTTCTCCTGATACGGCTGCTCCTAATATGACTACATACTGGATCTGGAGGAAAGGTGAAGTTGAAGTGATATCTAATTGTCTGATGTCTTATACCCATCCTTACACAGGTAGATGGGACTGGCTTTAGTGTATCATTATTTATGTTTGGCTGAAGATTCAGGAAGCTCACTCCATTTGCCCAGGTGGTTCTATTCTGTATTTCTGAGGCATTAGTGCATATCAATGTATAGTCTGGAATTGGGGTGATAGTTGTGTTGGCAATTTTGGTGCAATTGGACACCATTCTCTTTATCCATGGATATAGACCTCAAGTGTAATCTGTGGGTTCTATATAAGATTTTATGGCAGTAAAATTTTCCATTGTCAGTGTATTACTGCCATTTATTTGAAGAAATGACAGTGTCCAATACCCAGTTTTCCTTTGTTTTGGCCTAAGGCCTGCATACCACACTCCCCCATTCGTTCTTACGTTCATAACCCTACACGGCTGATTCTCAGGGCATGTGAAGTTATCTTGTGATCTGGGTTTTGTGGCATTTTTCCAATACCACCCTACAGTTGTTTGCTCATTCTGCTTATAGGGTTTTAACAACCTTAGTATCTGACTCGGGGTCCATGCTTGCCCTAAGATTCCCATCAATCCTATTACAAATAAGATATAAATCTTCATTCTGGTTTCTTGATGGTCACTGTCAATCTCTTGCAATGTGAGGCATGAATCCAGGTGTCTCTTCCAGCAACTTTTACTGCCGTGGGCGTAGTTAACAGGACCTGATAGGGACGATTGTATCTGGGGTCAAAGGTGTTCCTGACGTGTCTTTTCAGATATACCCAATCTCCTGGAACCAAGAAGTGAGTGGCACCATCTGAGTCAGGAGCTGGAATGGAAGAGAAAACCTGCCGATGGAGGTTAGTCATGGTTTTACATACTTCTTGCATATAACCAGTTAAATCACCATGATCATGCTGTAACTGTTGTGGAAAATAACAACCTGTCCTAGGGACACTATCAAACAATATCTCATATGGTGTCAGCCTATGTTCCTTCATAGGTGTAGTTCTAATGTTAAACAGAACTATTGGTAAACATCCTAACCAAGTCTTTTGGTTTCTTGCATAATTTTCTGTAGTTTTAATTTAATGTCACCATTAAGCCTTTCTACCCGCCCACTGGCTTGTGGCCTATAAGGAGTGTGAAAAGCTTGTGATACTCCCAAGTCCTTCATTACATGCTGCATTATCTCTCCTGTAAAGGTTGTACCTCTATCTGATTCAATAACTTCAGGTATGCCATATCTACAGATAACTTCTGAGATTAATTTATTTGCTGTATTTTTGGCAGTAGCTTTTCCTACTGGCCAGGCCTCTACCCAATGGCTGAAAATGTCTGTGTCTACTAACACATACTCGTAGGTACCACATTGAGGAACTTGTATATAATCAATCTGAAGTCTCTGAAAGGGATAAAAAGCCTTTGGAATGCTTCCTCCTGGGGTCTTTACTCTTTGCCCTGGATTGTGTACTCCACATATCCAGCAAGCTGCCACATAGTTTGTGGCCGCTGAGTTAAATCCAGGGGCAATACAGTTTTTCCATACCCTATTAGTCATTGCTTCTTTGGAATGATGTACTTGTCCATGTGCAATTTGAGTCATTACTGGGTATAAGGCTCTTGGTAGGCACCATTTATTTTCTTTTGACCATATTCCTTGCTCATCAAGCTGTGCACCTTCTTTTTCCCACTTTTTCGTTTCTTCCTTTGATGCTTGTTTCTGAAAGTCTTTAAGGCTTTGTAGGTCTGGGAATTGAAATTTGTCTGCGTCACCTTCTGTTGAGTCTACAAGAAATGTAGTATTCTTTTGTTGGAGGGCTGCCTTTTTTGCTGCCTGATCTGCAAAGTTATTTCCTCTTGCTTCTGGAGTTTGTTCTCTAGTGTGAGCTTGAACCTTTGTAATTGCCACTTGTTTAGGGAGTTCCAATGCTCTAAATAGTTCATTAATTAAGTTGGCATGTTTGATGGGTTTTCCATTTGATCCTTGGAAATCTCTGCTTTTCCAAATGGGACCGAAATCATGCGCCACTCCCCAGGCATAACGTGAATCGGTATATACATTGGCTATTTGTCCTTCTGCATATACACAAGCCTTAGTTAGAGCTATCAATTCTGCTTCTTGTGCTGATGCTCCATTAGACAGTGTTCACGAGTCAAGCACCTCTTCCTCAGTAGTGATGACATAACCTGTATATGAAACTCCATCCACATAATATCTAGATCCATCTACATAAAGAGTTAGGGTTGCATCGGAAAGTGGTGTGTCAGTGACATTATGTAAAGCTGAAGTTTCTAATTTTATAAGTTCCAAACAGTCATGTGAAAATTTTTGTGTGTGTATTTCTTCAGCTTCTTCAGTTTCTTCTTCAGACGCTTCACTCAGGTCCTCATATCCCCCTGTCTGATGATTCATCTTCTTTGTGACTCCCCTTACTCCCCTCTTCTGAATCATCAATGGGGAGCAGGGTTCCTGGATTGAGGACTGTGCATCTGGTAATTGTTACATGTGAGGCGCTAAGCAAGGCTACCTCATATTTAGTTAGTCTAGCTGCAGACAAATGTTTTGTTTTTGCTTGATTGAGAATTTCTGTGACTGCATGTGGAACTTGAATAATAAGTGCATGGTCCAATACCATATCTGCTACCTTTTCTTTCAGTATTGCTGCTGCTGCTACTGCTTGTATACATGATGGAGAGCCTCTTATAACTGGATCGAGTTGTGCAGAATAATAGGCCAGTGGCCTTTGTTTTGTTCCATGTTTCTATATGAGGACTCCTAGAGCATGTCCTGCGTTCTCTATTTCAGTTATATTGAGCGGTTCTGTTCCCTGTTGTTTCCTCAAGCATTCATACAGTGGTTGCATAAGAATTGAAGCTGAGGGAATCCACTCTCTACAATATCCGAGGAGTCCCAAAAAGGCTCTGATTTCTTTGACTGTTTTTGGTGTCTTCATGTCTCGTATAACTTTAACTCTTTCAGTTGTAAGATGTCTGGTTCCTGCAGAGATACAATGTCCCAAGAATATTACTTTTTCCTGTACTAGTTGCAACTTGCTTGGTGATACTCTGTAGTCTTGTTCGGGCAGGAAACAAAGTAATGACAGCGTTTCTGCTTTGCATTCTTCTTCAGTTTCCGCAGCCACCATGAGATCATCCACATATTGAATGAGTTGAGTAGTTGGCTTGATAGGCCTCCAACAATATTGGTTTCCATCATGGGTGAAGGCTAGAAGAAGTTAACTATCTTCTGTAATGGGGACTGAGAAGAAAGCGTTTGCCAAGTCTATTACTGAGAACCATTTTGCGTTTGGAGGTATCTGATTAAGCAAAGTGTGGGGGTTGGGCACAATGGGAGTGTTGATCAGTAGTCTTTTGTTGACCTCTCTTAGGTCATGAACCATCCGATATTGCACCCCTTGTCCGACATCTCATTTTTTTACTGGGAATAGGGGTGTGGAATAAGGAAAGCGACATTTTCTTAGCACCCCTATTTGTAGGTATTCTTGTATTTGTTCTGAGATTGCTTTAGTTTGAGCTGCAGCAAGTGGGTACTGTTTAATTGAGACAGGATGTGTTCCTGGTTTTAGTGTCAGTTTTACAGGACTTACTTTAAGTATACTCACATCCTGTTTTTCTTTGGACCATAACTTGTCTGGTACTATGTTCAGCCAATCTGGTAGATTAACAGTGTTATCCTTTTGACATGTGCTAATCTGCTCTAGCATGTAGATTGCTACTGTAAACTCTTCTTGGACTGGAGATGGGAGTTGACTTGTGAGTTTTATTCCATTTGGGGTGTATTTGATACTGGCTTGTATCTTTGAAAGTACATCTGCTCCCAACAGATTATAGGGACAAGATAAGGAAGTGACAAATTGTATTGGTACTTCAATTTCTCTTCACCTACTAAAAGTGTGACTGGTTTACTTTCTGTTAGTTTTACTTCTTTTCCAGCTAGGCCTGTAGCAAGTAAATCAATTTCTGTTAATAGTTGTTGAGGTACCTCCTGTTTTCTTAATACAGTGCGGCTTGCTCCAGTATCAATTAGACACTCACATTCTTGACCATTAGGTAATATGACATTCACTAGTCCTTTAGTCAAGTCATCTTTCAGAGTTTGGTTATTTGTGAGAGGGAGGTACGTTGGAGTGCCAATTTCCTATGCCAGTTGTTGGTCTGTAGCTTGTTGATTTCCAGCCATTTCTTATGCTTATTGAAATCTCTTTTCATGTGCCCTCTCTGTTTGCAAAAGAAACAAACTCCTTTTTCATTTCTTCCAGAGACATGTTTTCTTTTTCCTTTGTTTGTTGCTTTTGTGCACCTCTTGTGTCTGTTTGAACCTTCCAGTCTTGATTTTCTTGGACCACATGAACGGTAATTCTCTGAGTTTGGGACTTGTCTTTGACTTTCCTCTGCTTCTCCTTTTCCCGTTCTTCTATACCTTCCAGGACTTGGAGCATGGATTGCATTTCCATTGTCGCTGCTTCTGGTCTTATAAGAAACAATTGTTGACGATATGTTTCAGAAAGGCCATTGAGGAATCTGGTCTTGAATAGTTTGCCTTTACAAGCCAGTGCCGCTTTAAATTTTAGCTGTACACTCACAGATTTCCGGCGAGTTGAAAAAACCGGACTTTCATACATTTACCCCCAGATCTCTGAACTCTTAGGACTTTTGCTCTACAATCCATAACGAAAACCTTTGTTTTATTACTTTAGCTTATCTTAATGATGTATCCCCCCTGTACAAATTTCTTGATGTAACAGCTCTTAAATGTTGTGCCTTTTCCTCAGTCATTCATTTGTAAACATGCCTGATGAAGGGGCCTCTGTGCTCTGAAAGCTAGCAAATATAATCATTTTTGGTTTAGCCAATAAAGGTAAACTCCTACTTTTGTCTTTTTTGACACAAAAGTATTTAACATCACATAGATTTTTCTGGCGAACACGGCACTGCAATAAAAATAATAAAAAATTTAATGCTACAGCTTTCTATTTGAAACAAATAAAAACACCCTCTGTAGTATTTAACTATATCCAAGGTCTTTATCTGTAATACATCAAATTATCCATACATGTTCAAAAGAAAACCCAAAATACATCCAGGAACTTCCTGGTTGGCAAGAAAAAAACTCACAATACATTCCCGGGATCGTGGCTTGATGCAAAACTAGCCCCTCTTTGAAGAGCTCCCGCCACGTCATGAGTTCATTACGGCACTAGGGCCACTTGAAATATGGGGATTTTCCATGACAGCATCTTTCTAAAGAGTTTATTTTTGCCCAGCCAGGATCAAGCCAGGATCCCTTGGATGTACTGTGGGATGTTTTTTTGTGCCAAGCCAGAATAATTTGATGTATTACTGGCGAGGACCCTGGATTAGGAGAGTACTACAGATGGTGTTTTTATTTATTTAAAATAAAGTAATTTTTAAAAAGGGTATGTGTGTTTTTTTTACAATTTGTTTTGGTGCACTATAGGTCCAAGAGGGCTCTGGGTGCCAAGGCATGCTTGCACTTGTGGTGCCCCAGGTGCCAGGATGCCCTGGCAGCCATGGGTATGTTGGTGCTTGAAGTAGTACAAGTAGCAATATGCCCAAACAGTTATGGCAGCCTGGGCATGCTGAGACCTATAGTTCACCAGGGACAAAATTATATTTTATTAGTTACATTTTTATTATTACCCCACACCCACTGCCCAGGGGTGTGGGAAGAGCCCCAGTGCTTTCAGCTTGCAATGGCTAGTGCTGGTACTAGTAAAATCAGAGGGCATACTTTTTGGTCATTTTTATTTATTTACTGACATTTTATTTATTTATTTATTTAAAATGCCAGCGTCAGGATAGCTGCTCTTAATGTAATGCATTATATCGACATTGTGACATTCTGAATGTCGACCTGGGACAGGATGGACTGCCTATGCCATGCTGTCTGTTGTGTGGCTGGGGACCGGTTGGGCTTGCTTTGCCACCGTCCCCTTTTCTTTATCCCAAATGCGCCCTCTAACCATAGTAGGAGGGGGCTTAAGCTGCTGCCACCACTGGATTCCAGGCATCCAGAACCGCTTCCTTCTGGATAACTGTCGCTGCTTGTGTACCCTTCACTGGGCACCTGGGCTGGTACCCTTGACCACTTCATGTAGATCAGGGTAGCTGTGGATGGTTCCCCCCTGGCCTATCACACTGGCCAGAGATGCTGGGTAGCGGCACAACAGTGGTACTAGACGCTGGGTCCAAACCTCAGAACAGCCGGATAACGAATTAGATTTGGGTCTAATCTGAAATTACAGCAGGGAAGTAGTCATCAAGCAGGCTCTTGAAGAAAATGATGTTTATTACTTTAGGTGTCCTAATTAGGACAGTTCACACTAGTGTATGGTACTAGTGATCGGAAGGTCAGAGGGAACAATACTAAATTTCAGTGCAAAACAGGTCTCTTTTTATACAGTTTTGGAGACTAGCTTGGCAGGAGGTAATCTGGCCTCCTGCCACTTAAACCAATCTGAGGCACTTCATGCAGCCTGCACGTGAATCAGCCCAGAGAGGTTAGCATCTTTTATCATTAGAGCTAGTGGCAGGGGGCAGCCCACTCTATCCCTGGTGCCAGACTGTTTGAGGCTGGAGATTTATCTTTGAAATCCCCCGCCTAAAACTACCTCCAGGGACTCTGATCCACGATCTGACTCTCCCCACTTGACGAAAACAGTACCAGGGGAGAGCAGCCAGATCCTGGGGCAGCAGCTGCTGCCTGCTGCTAGCTGAAGCTCTTTGAGCTCCATCAAGCGACTTAGGCTCCTGGGACCCCACAGGAGGTGCTGCACCTCCTGGATCTATTTGATTCCAGGAGGCTGGTGTGGAAGTCCCTCCGGCAACCACCAAAAGCTGGCTGCCGGGGGGGTGAAGGATCCAGGGCTGCCTCTGCAGCCCCCGCTGGACCACCAGGGACAAGTAAGTACTTTTATTTATTACACATTATACATACATTTCATTTACACATACATTTACATTATACACTTTTTTACACTATTTTACACTCCCGACACCTAGCTCTCTCAGCGCATGTCGGTTCTCTACCACTGCTGCAACGCCTACACACATACATTTTTACATTTATTATTTCAATATATATTTAAACATTCTCCGGCACCCAGCGCCGGGGTTAACCCTTTCCATGCTGCGGCACTTGGTGCTCCCTTCCCAGCACCACAGCACACATTAACATACACTTTTATTTCACTAAATACATTTAAACATTGGTCCTCTGCAAGCGGTGCATAGCGCCAGTATTTTTAACTCCTCCGGTGTCAGTGTCAATATCAAGACGGTCGCTGCTCGTGTGTCACTCGGGACCTGGCCACACGACCTTTTAACTGTGACAACATTCTGAGGGTCGACAGCATGGTGTCAACATTCTGAATGGCAATATTTTCATTGTCACCATTTTAGTACCGAACCCAAAGGAAAGATGCTTTACCAGTTCCATGAATGTTCCAACTGGCATATATCTTCCCTCCATTCATTCCTCGTGCCTTCAGAAAAATCAAGAAGGAAAAAGAATAATAGTGATTATCCCATTTTGGCCAAGGCGTCCCTGGTTCCCTATAGCCTGGGACATGCTGAAAGAATGGCCATGTCCTCTACCTCTTTAGGTGGATTTACTAAACCAGGGTCCAGTTTTACATCAGAGTTTAAAACCACAAGCTTCAATGACTTTGAGATTGAGCCGCAGTTGCTCAGAGATATAATTAAATTATGTTGATCTCTTTCCTTTCCTCGAAGGACTCCATGGCATCCATAACTAATGGATTAGTATCCTAATCAGCTAATGAAAGGTAGGACAGGAAAAGAAAAACACTATAATATAACTACTCTTTCTCAGTGTCTGAGTAACTTCCCAGTTTGCTTCTGAAAAATATAATCCATACAGCAACAGCTAGGGTGGGAATATTTAGGGCTGCCAATGAGTCCTTTGAGGAAACTAACTGGTAAACATAATTTGATTATTTTCTATTTGTACTCACTGGTACCATAACTAATAGGATGTAAAGCTTTTATTAACACTCGCACAGAACCACCACTGAACCATCTGCTATGTCTCAGAAATTATCTATATTGTTAGTCTGCAGGAGGTGCCTCCAGAAAGAAAAAACATTGATATCTACTAAAAAGAGAAGATTCTCCCACAAAGGATCCAGTCAAAGCTTCATAAATTTTCTTAATATAATTTCTTTATTTTTAAACATTTAAAATACCTGAAGAGCGAAATAATTAATATATAGTATCAAGAAGTGAAAATAAGAAAATAAATGTGATTAAAAGCAATGTGATTGTTCACTAATTAGCAATACTCATTTTGAAGATGTTTATCTTTTAATAAAGTTTCATACACTTTGTATTGACATCTTGATTTAGTATTTTATATGTCCTGTGTGTTTCCTTATTTCACTCTACTTATAGACAATCGGGTAGCTTGAGCTTTATAGCAAAAAAAACATAATATACTGTACTTTAATTGTTTCAGTTGTGAAGACAGATTATTACAATGTAGGTATCATATGATAGGCATACTTTGACGCCGTATACTCTGACCAATTTCAACTCAAATTTTTCACATATGTTTCCCCATATATGTTTCATCATCATCATCATTTATTTATATAGCACCAACATATTCCGTAGCGCTTTACAATTGGGGACAAACATAGTAAACTAATAAAAAAACTGGGTAAAACAGACAAAGAGGTGAGAAGGCAAGCTTACAATCTATTGGACAATGGGAGTTTGACACATGAGGTTAAGTCTACATTTGCACTCGGCCCAGCCAGACTGCAAAGGTAAAAGTGACTCATAAGCTAAATGATCGTGTCACACAACATTGTTGGTCAAGGAGTAGTTGTATAACGGGTGAGAATAGGGTAATGTAGTGAGGTTAAGAGGGTGGTTGAGGAATATTATAAGCTTGTCTGAAGAGGTGGGTTTTCAGAGAACCCTTGAAAGCTTGTAGACCAGAGGAGAGTCTTAATGTACGAGGGAGAGAATTCCATAGAGTGGGTGCAGCCCGAAAAAAGCCCTGTAACCGGGAATGGGAGGATGTAATGGGTGTGGATGAGAAACGCAGATCTTGTGCAGAACGGAGTTGCCGAGTTGGGAGATATTTTGAGACAAGAGAGGAGATGTATGTTGTTGCAGCTTTGTTGATGGCCTTGTAGGTTAGTAAAAGTATTTTATATTGGATTCGGTAGAAAACAGGCAACCAGTGTAGAGACATACAGAGTGATTTAACAGAGCAATAATGATTTGCCAGGAAAATCAATCTTGCCGCAGCATGCAAAATAGATTGTAGGGGTTTGAGTCTGTTTTGGGGAAGACCAGTAAGGAGGGAATTGCAATAGTCAATGCGGGAAATGATAAGTGCATGAATTAAGGTTCTTGCAGTGTCTTGTGTGAGATATGTGCGAATTCTGGAAATGTTTTTGAGATGTATGTAACATGATTTAGATATAGAGTCAATGTAAGGAACAAAGGATAGGTGTGAGTCAAGGATTACACCTAGGCAGCGAGCTTGTGGGGTGGGATTTATGGTCATGTTATCAACAGAGATAGAAATGTCAGATATGCTCTTGTTGGTGGGTGGGAATATTATTAACTCTGTTTTAGAAAGATTAAGTTTGAGTTGGCGAGAGGACATCCAAGACTTCACTAAAATAATCCCACAGTTAAATTGTATATAGGTAAGGATATGCGATATGGAACATGCACTTTTATTCTCATGTGAGACAAATATCGGAAGGTGTAGCTATTCACATTAATGTCCTCATCTATTAATATCACATTCTAACTACTATTAGCTCTCTGTCTCTCTGGCGCTATGTTGGTATCAAACTAGCCGCTCCTAATTTACTAGTGATTCAACTACAAATTGCCAGTTGTTAGTACAACTATTATGGGATACAATTAGTAGCTGTAAAGTGTCACTTAATCAGTGTACTATGATGCCGTGCATCCGCTATCTATCCTACTATCACTACAGTTTGAATCAGACTAGTCATAATTGATTCATTATTGCTATGTCTGGAGGAATACCAATTGTGAAAACAACTTTTGCAGGACATAAAATGTTGCTATGTGAACATCACTGTCAGATCTAAAATTCTGTTCTGAGTTTGCCTTGTGGTATCAAGTATATCTGGAAGTGCTTCAATCAGCTGGAGAGAATAGACACAGACCAAGTTCTGTATGCATGGAATAATGTCTGTTTATTGATACAAAGATACAAGATTTTATAGCTTCCTGAATATATGAATCCTACGTCATAAGCATACAATAGTCTATTGGATGCGCTGCGGATTAACTATGTCATGTATTCTTGAGGTGTTTAACTTTCTCCCCCTTCTCAAGCTGGATGTAACAATTATTCGTATCCCAAGGGGAGATGGGGTTATCTCCTGTCTGCCATATTCAAGGTCATGGGCACAGCTCCCTGCACACTACCAGCTGGTAATGAAACCACCTATTGTTCATGTTTATTTTACACAAACCTTGCTACATTCTCACAGAAATTCTCTATGTCAACTTAACCTCTAGGCCATGGGCTTACATCTTGCAAAACTGCATTTCAACAGAAAATGAATAACCTTTAATATATATATGTGAGTTACAAAAATGACTGAACAAAGGCTTCATGAGGCTTTAACAAAAAAATCATATTTAACATTTCCCATCTATTATTCAATTTTCTGCCTTATCTCCTCCTACCTATCCTGCCTATCTCCAGAACCACCTTCTTATTGTCGATCATGGAGGTGCTTATACATATGTATCCTGCTACAGGCCACATGTATAGGGAGTTGTCAACCCATCCCTACTAGTAATAAGTCTGTGATTCTCCTTGTCCTAACTTGATTTATGAGGAGATGCAATTGCAGTGAGCATTTATCTAGGAAAAAGTCTCTTAATAAATAGTCAATGAATTTATGGTAGTTCTGCAAGCAATGCATGTTCTTCATTCAGTCTTTAGTAGTTTCTTGTCGCAAACTGTGCAGTTCTTTGGCTTCGCTAGTGGGAATGATTCATGACGCTCATTGTCAGGTCTGTATTTAATGATAATTTCTGTAAGCATCAGAGGTTCAGTGGTTCCCTATTTGGAGAGACAACAGTCAAGTCTTAGTAACTTCTTAATCAGCCATATAATTAGGCTTATTATCACATATACAATCAACATCAGTGCCAAACCCCTTGCTACTAATGCCAATATTCCCGATATCCAACATGAATCATTACTGACAACTTTGCCGATGAGGTTATGCATCTGCACAAAGGCATTTTCAGAGTTTACTCCCCTTTGAGTGCATATTGTTGAGCACTCCTTTCCCTTCTGTTTCTCACAGTGGCATAGGCAATTTGTCACTTATCTGTTTCACACTGGGTTAGTGAGGTCTTGATCGCTACTTCAGTCACAACTATTCTGGCAAGAAATATCAATACCATAAGTACCAGTACATTTCTATTTGTCAGAAAAAGACTCCCCTGATTTGAAGACTTTGCAGTGTGATGCGTGTATCCAGGTGTCATTTCTCTGTACTTTCACTGCTATGGGAGTCGTCAACAGGACTTGAAAAGGACCCTCATATCTGGGTTAAAGACTTCTCCTGATGTGCTTTCTCACGACCACCTGGTCCCCAGGTTGCAGTGTGTCGGTACCTGTATCAAAATTAGGGTCTTGAATGGAAGAGAACACTTGATCATGTATTTCAGTTAGTTGTTTCTGTAATACGGCAACATAGTTCAACCAATCACCACGAGAATGCTGTAGTTGCTGTGGAAAATAACAGCCTGCTCTGTTTGCTGTGCCAAACAGGATCTCATATGGTGTTAAACCTGTATCTTTTCTAGGAGTGTTTGTTACTGAGTGCAGGGCCATAGGTAAACATGAGATCCATGGCAGGTCTGTTTCAGCCATTATTTTCTGTATTTTCAACTTCAGAGTACCACATATCCTGAACTTTGGGGTCTATAGGGGGTGTGAAGGGCAGATATGATTCCCATGTCTTTTAACAGTTCCTGGAATCCTTGCCTCGTAAAGTGTGTCCCTCTGTCACTTTCAATGACCTCTGGTACCCCATATTTGCACACTATTTCTTCTGTTATTTTCTTTGCCACTGTTTTAGCATTTGCTTTTCTGCATGCCCACACCTCCAGCCAGTGACTAAAGAGGTCGGCACAGACTAGCACATTCTCAAAGCCCGAGCATTTTGGAAGTTGTATAAAGTCTTATAGGGATACTGTGTCTGGGCTGTGCTTTTCCATGGAGTTGGGGCAGACTTACCTGGGTTATTCTGTGCACAGATTAGGCACTAACGCATGTGCTACTTGGGCAAACTCCGGTGCTATCCATAACCTGCTAGTGAGTACAACCATAGCATCTTTCCCCAGATGCACTTTCCTGGGTGCTATATTGGCCATAATGGGATAAAGTGCTTTTTGCAGACACAAACGCTGACTTATACACCACTCTCCTTGCACCTCTAATGTTCCATGATTTGCCCAAGCCTTTTCCTCATTCTCTGTTGCTTGGCTCTGCATAATTTGGAATGTGGTATGGTCAAACTTGGAGTCAGGGATCACCATGTAAATAGACAGACTCCCCTTGGGATACTGGGCTTTGACGGCTTCTCGAGCGGTCTTGTCTACCAGTCTATTTCCCTTAACTTTGGGGGTAGTGTGCCTTCACCTTCCACCTGCCCTTCATTGACAGTTTGGAGGGCAGCTAGAATGTGGTGAACAGTGCCCTGGTATATTCAGCATGTTGACTGGTTTGCTTGCTGAACCCATAAAGTCCCTACTTTTCTATATAGGGCCATAGTCATGTGCAATTCCAAATGCATACTTTGAATTAGTGTAATTATTTACTCTTTCTGTCCTTCTGCATACATGCATGCAAGTGTCAGGGCCTTTAGTTCAGCATCTTGTGTTAACATGTGACTCAGTGAGTCTGTTGAATTACTATTTCTGTATATGTGGCTACAGCACATTCAGTATGAGGAAGACCATCTATGTAATAGCGTGAACCATCTACAAAAAGAGTGATGTCTGCATCTGGTAATGGTTTATCTTTAATGTCAGATAAAACTAGAGATTCTTGTCTCATTAGTTCTATACAATCATGTTTGTGTTTTTTCTTCTTGTTCAAACTGGGATTCCCCCAGATACCTAGGGGAACCCTGATGTGTCCTCCCATCATTTGAAACATGCAAAAATAATGTAGCCGGATTCAACATTGTGCACCATTTCACTGTAACATTACTGGGAGTTAGTAATGCTACGTCATATTTAGTAAGTCTGGCCACTGACAGATGTTTTGTTTGTGCTTGGTTTAAAATTTTTGTTAGAGTATGTGGCACCATTAAGGTAACTGTGTGTCCTAGCACAATATCTGTACTCTTTTCAAGCACTACAGCAGCTGGAGCTACTACTTTTATGCAGGTGGGTGCTGCTTGTATGATTGGGTCTAATTGTGCAGAGTAGTATGCAAGTGGCCTGTTTGCGACCATGTATCTGTGTCAGTACCCCTTGTGCATGTGCACTGACTTCATGACAAAATAATGTAAAAGGCTTGTCATAATCTGGCAAAGCCAGTGCTGGATCTGAAGTAATTCAGCTTTAAATTTGGTTCTGCTCAGATGAGAATGTAACTGGCTTGCTATCATCCAGAAATGGTAATGCAGGAGCACGGATAATAGCTCATAGTTTCTGTGGGTTGTGCTTGCAGTGGACGTCCCATTCCGTGGGGTTGGGTATGGTTTTTCGATTGCAAAAAACCCGACACCTTGACCTACAAATAAAAACCGAAAGTGTTAAAAACCAATGTAAGTAATAATAGACTTACCTTTAAAGCGGCTGTGCAGATCACCGATGGATAATCTGAATTTAACCTGACATTGCCGTATAATCACGTGATTAATCCGACAACACTCATCTCGACATCATAACAACGAAGGGCTCCTTGCCGACGAGGTTCAAAGACGAATGTTGTGGGAAGTGAGTGGAACCAATCCCGATGAAGCAAGAATCCGGCGCGACTTGATGACGTCAGTTACATCCGCGACACTCTTATCGCTGCTGTTAAGGGGGTAATGTAAGTATGCACTCATGTAGAATGTACAACGCTTTGTAAAGTGCATTGTACTTGCACGCATACTTGTGTGATAAAGTGTGATGTGAATTAAATGTTAGTGTAATTATCCGTGGGACAAATACCTCTATTTAACCCTAATTTATTAAATGTGTTAGATGTGTCTTTGTGTGCATTTACCTTGTATAGTGATGTTGTGGATTAAGTTACTAGTCATTTCATCCCATTCTCCCAGACCCCCAGGAACATGGAGGGATCATCCACTCACCCATACAGCCACCCCACAGGTAAGTGTTCATTCTAGCCATTTGTTTATGTTTTAAATGTTTTCTATCATTCTAATTAGTTATCACCCTTTATTGAATTCTCTTTATTGTCCCTGTATTCCTGGTTTTTCACTTAAAGAAAAGCAGCACAATTGATGTTCTCATTAAGACCATGTGGTGCTACACTCTCCAGAAGGAATGTCCAACGGCTTTCCCGTATTAGAAGTTCTGCTTTTATATTACCTCCTCTAATGTCCAAGGATATTTTATCGATTCCAAATGCCCTTAGACCATTAGGATCTTCTTTATGTTTCTCCAAATAATGTCTCACTACTGTCATTAGGATCTTGTATTTTTTATAATCATTTTCTGCATTCCTAATGTTTGCTAGATGTTCTAGAACTTGCTTTTTCATGGGTCTGGTGGTCATGCCTACATATATTTTCTCACATGGACATTGAAGGACGTAGATTACTCCTTTGGTATTGCAATTGAAAAACATTTTTATTGTATGTTTCTTATTGTATTTGTCAATTAAACAAGTTTTTGTTTCTCATGTGTTGGCAAGCTTTACATTTACCACAAGGATATGTTCCAGTGGTAATAGCTTTTTTTCCGCTGTCCTGTAATAAGGATATGTACTAATACATCTTTGAGATTTCTTGCCCGTCTCCAGCTCATATTGATTCTTGGTCCCAAAATGAGTTGTAGGTCTTCATCAGTTTGTAAAATAGGCCAATGAGTTTGTAAAATCTTCTGACTTTTTCTCCAATCCTGGCAGAAGTCAGCTATAAATAGAATTTCATTCCTTTTGTCAGATCTCTTTGGTTTGGGAAATACAATATGGTCTCTGTTCTTTTGTTCAGCTATTCTTCTTGATTGTTTAATGAGTCTATTACTTTATCCTCTTTCCTTTAAACGTACAGCTAGTTCATTGTTTAAAAATATCTAGGTTCGAGCAGTTCCTCATCAATCTCAGAAATTCCCCTTTTGGAATCCCTCTAAGTACTGGTGGAAAGTGAAAGCTTCTCTAATGAAGTAAACTGTTCGTGGCCATATGTTTCCGAAATAAATCCATTTCTAGACACCATTGATGTTTTTGCAAATCCGTAGATCTAGAAACTTCACTTGTTCTTGGTCAATTTCACTGGTCAGCTTTAAATTGAAACTGTTTTAATTTAATTTCTTGATGAATATTTCAAATAACAATTTTTCACCTCCCCATATTAAGAAAACATAATCGATGTATCTCACCCATGTTATGATGTGGTCTGTATATTTTATGTTGTCATCTGAAAAGACAAATTCCCTCTCCCACCACCCAAGGTATATAGTGGTGGGGTGTGTGGAGGCACAAGCTGTCCCCATCGCCGTACCCCATGTTTGTAAGTAGAAGCTGTTGTAAAAAGTGAAATAATTGCTGGTTAAAACAAATTCCAATAATTTCACAATGAAGTTGTTGAATTCTGAAGCTTTGTCCATGTTTAGAAAGTATTTTACCGCTGAAATGCCTACTGTGTGTTGTATGCTGGTATGCAGAGATTCAACATCTACTGTTGCTAGCCGCATATTTGAGTCTAATATTACGTCATGCAATTTATTCAATACATCTGTGGTATTCTTCGTATATGAAGGCAGGCAGGTGACATCCTTTCTTAGATAAGTATCTAAAAGATACTGGCCTGTTTGGTGAGGCTTCCAATTCCCGACAGAATAGGTCTGCTGGGTGGTGACAGTTCACCTTTGTGTGTTTTAGGGAGCATATAAAATGTTGGAACTCTAGGTTCTTTACATTGTAAAAATTTGTGTTCAATCTTATTCATTATTCCCGTTTGATATGCTTTATCTACCAATTTATCATATTGTTTCAAGTAATTGGTGGTGGGATTAAATAATAATTGTCTATAACACATTGTGTCCTTTAGTTGTCTAAAAGCTTCTTTCTTATATTTGTCCAATGGCCATATGACCACATTGCCTTCCTTGTCTGAAGGCTTGATGAGTACATCTTGCCAGTTTTTCATTTCTTGCAAGGCTTTTTGTTCTTCAAATGACATATTATTATTACTTCTAAAATTGGAGACCATTTGATTCATCAATTGACCTAAATCTTTTGAGACTAACAAGGTAAAAAATTTAACTTGTGGACAAACCACATCATTAGGAATATAACTTGATTTTCTTTTTAAGATGATACATGAGTGTGTATCGGTGTGTTTGCTTCAACCTTCTGTTCTTTATCAAGTTCTTCCAGAATATTAAGAGCTTGTATGTTTTCTTCTGTAAAGAAGACATTGTTCTGTGTGGTAAGGCATTCTCCAGATATAATGTTATTTAGATCTGAAGATCCTAGATTTGGTTGATTTGAAGATAAAGAATCATTTTAAATTTTGTTTCCTAACAATAATTTTCTTGCGTATAAATGGAGATCTTTTTCCCACTTGAACCTGTCTGTATTAGCAATCGGAGAAAAGGAAAGGCCTCTACTAAGAAGATCTACATGTACTGGAGATAGTACTTTATCTGATAAATTATTAATCCTAAAATTTTGTTCTTTTCCTATAATGGTTTTTACCTCCTTCTGTCTAATCTTAGATCTTCCTTCCTTCCCATTTTTCCTTGCAGAGTAAGTTTGTTCTTATCTCTCCTTATTGGCCTTGAACTTCTTTTTTTATTTCCTTTTATTTTCTTTGTGAATGTTGGGGGACTTTCTAAAAAATCCCTCCTCCTAAAATACTGTTCTCTATCACGATCAGGTACCTCAAGCTACCCAATTGTCTATAATTAGAGTGAAATAAGGAAACACACAGAACATATTCAATAGTAAATCAAAATATCAATACAAAGTGTATGAAACTAAATTAAAATATAAACATATTCAAAATAAGTATTGCTAATTAGTGAACATTCACATTGCTTTTAATCACATTTATTTTCTTATTTTCACTTCTTGATACTATATATTATTTTTTTTTGCATATCAGGTATTTTAAATGTTTAAAAATAAAGAAATTATTTTAAGAAAATTTATGAACCTTTGACTGCATTCTTTGTGGGAGAATCTCTTTTCTATTCTCCTTTTAGTGAAACTAATGGAGTACCCAAGCACTGTTAACATGACTCCATGCTGAATTATTTATTGGTCTCCAATTTGAAGGGTCCTACTTCCAAACTGAACTTCAGTTACTGGTGACATGCCCAGCATATAATGTCTTGTAAAAGTATGGATTATAGACTATCCTGCTGCTTTACAAAATTATTTTGGTGATACTTGTGCTATTTGAGCCCAAGAAATTGCTACTGCTATTGTTGAGTGTGCCTTTAGAATTTTGGGCACCTCAAGACCTTTCCCTTTATAAGCCTGTATGATGACCTCACTGATCCATCTTGCAAGGGTATCTTTTGATAGGTTATATTCATGTTGTGAATCAAATTGTAAATCAAAGAGCTGAGCAGTCTCTCAGTTTTTGTTATACAGTTGTTCTCACCAGATCCAGTGTATGAAGATGCATCTGCACTTCATTCTCTACATTGCCATCATTCTGTGCACAAGCAATTTCCTGATTTTTATGAAAAACAGATACCACGGCAAAAAAAATGGATTTGTCAAAAAATGGTTCTTTGTACCACAATGCATGCATTTCTCCTATTAAAGTAATTTCATCGTTTTCCAAAAAGCATTGTCTATGCGACTTGTGTGGTTCCAAAGCACAAGCAATTTATTAAACAAAAGCAAAAGTTTAACATTTCAATAAATGAGTACAGTACAGCCGATACCTTATACATACATACATACATACATTCGCTGCACTCAACTGCACTCTCTGCTGGATCCAGCTAGACAGTCCTTCAGTCCTGAAGACTGTGGTCAGTGTGACTGCTTAGCTGATTCCAGGGAGCTGTATATATACATTTAGTGATACAGTGAAGACAATACAGGTGACTTTGCAAGTTTCCATAGGTTCATGGATTCGAGCCACCCCAAGGCACTTACCTCCTTCCCCGGCGCGCTGTACGCTCTTTACTGAGGAGATCTCTTTACCCCGACCGATCAATGATGCTGCTGAGCACTTTCAAGGGCCCCCTGGATGCCCGAGGCCCCTGGGCTGTAGCCCAGTTAGCCCTATGGTTAATCCGGCCCTGGGTTCAGGCTTCAGAAAGGTCCAGTGTAATGCAGTCCATAAGTCAGTTCAAACAACCCCCTCAAAGGGTGGGGGGGTCAGCATTCCAAGGGTGGGGGTCAGCTCTTCAGATGATGCATACTTAGTTTTCCCACCAAGAACTGGTTCAAACTGGTCTATTAGCATTACACAGACAATATTATTCTAATCATTTATTCCCTATCATCGATAACTAGCGCACGCAATGTGCGATCCTTTCGGCGAATGAATCGGACAACTACAGATAAATAGGGGATTAGAATGATACCAAACATGACATGCTTCCTGTGACCTGAACTCTTAATATCACTAATATGTACATATAACATTAAAATATTTAACTATAAACTAAATTGTTCATAAACGACTGTGGATTGGAACTATTATAAAAATGAAATTATATATATATATATATATATATATATAAGTGAATGTGAAAGTGCGAGTGTATGCGTGAGTGATTTTTTGTGCGATTGCGCCATGAAACATGCCGTACTGATCGCAATCTCACGGCAAAACAACATTAATCAATATACGTTCTTTCATCCTATTATACGACTTTGACACTCCTCGCAGATGTAGTTGCCACCAGAATAAAAACTTTAAGAATGAACCACTTGAGTTTTGCCATTAAATCTACTGGAAGTAGACTGAATCTTCATTTCAGTAACTGAAACAATTCCTGGTTCAAAGTCCATTCTCCTGGATGAACTTGATGATGGCTTAGTTAATCTACCACAAGATTGTTCTTGCCAGCTACATGAAGGGCCTATGTTGCACGTAACACCTGTACCCCCTTGTTTGTTTATAAATGCAACTACTGTCTGAATGTCTTAAAACACCTCAAGATGTTTCTGGTGCAACACATGTCGCAAATGAATAATTGCTTTCCACACTGCTCTCATTTCCAGGACATTTATATGTTGCTGTCTTTCGTGTTGAGTCCAGGTACCTTGTATTGTTTGTGTTTTGAGAAATGCACCCCAGCCCCTGGAGCTTGAGTCCATTGCCAGAATCATCCATTCTGGTTCTGGGAGAGATGTTCATTGAACTGTCCTTACAGGATCTTTCCACCAGTTGAGATTATCTGACTGCCTGTTATCCTGCTTCCTTGGTTCACAAACTCTTGTCTGTAATCCCAATTCCTTAGGATTTCTAATTGTAGGGTTCTCGTGTGCCACCTTGCCCATGGTATAACATACCTCGAAGACTGAGGTAATCTCTTTAGAAAGGTTTTCATCGATCCAGAATGTAACAGATCACTATGTTTTGTCAAATCTCTTTGAAATGGTCACTTTGTCTTCTATGATGTCTATATATAGACCCTGAAACTGTAGCTGTTGTCTTGTTGATGATCTATCCATGACTTTGCAGAAAATTGATTACTATATCTGTTTTTACCTGAGACATTTCCTGTGAATCTCCTACCATCGTAATATCATTCAGATAGGGCTATCCACCATTACTATTAAAACCTTGGTGAATGTTCTTGGGGATGTAGCAAGCACAAATGGTAGGAATGTGACTTGAAAATGGCAGCCTTCAATCCAAAATCTGAGGAACTGTTTATGGAATTCTACTGGAATATGAAGATAGGCATCCTTTTGATCTATGGAATTTATAAACTGCACTAACTCCATTTGCTCTTGTAAAGAAATTCACTGTTTCCCATACAAAAAATGTTTCACTAGGATAAATTTGTTTAACCTTCTCAGATCTAGTGTTGTCATGAAGTCTCCTGTTTCTGTACCAAATAAAAAAGTTTTGGATAAACAGGTATTCACTTGTTTTTCAGGAGTAATTGTAGAATGTTGCTTAATTCTTGCCTTTTGTATCATACAGACTGTGGTCCTGGATTTTACAAAGATATTCCCTCTTGGAATCTCTCTGAACTCTATTCCATGGCTACAATATCTCTTCCCCCATTGATCTTGGGTAGTTACTATCCTGGTTTATAAATGCCTTGATATTCTACCCTCTACTATAGACTCTGAAAGCTGAATCCCCTGAGTTATTGGGGATTAATTGGTCTAAACCTCCTTCTCTGCGTCTGGAGCCACAAAAGGACTGTCTAGGAATATAGGTTCCAGAATGTCTGAAATACTGCTTACCAGGACGTTATCTTCTTACTTCTCTAAATTATTGATGGGCCGACGGTCTCTTAAATTTTGAGGAAAACTATGTGTCTTTCCACCAGTCACCTTCTGTACCGTAGATTCCAGATAATCTCCAAACAACAAGAAACCTTCAAAAGGAAGGAAGACTAGTTTATTCCTTGAAAAAGGATCAGCTAACCAAGGCCATATCCAGAGCGCTATCCTAGTCATAACCGTTGAAGTTGTCATTCTTGATAGTGTAACCATGTCTAGGGAAGCTTTACATAAAAAATCAATCTCTTTCTTCATAGCTTCCATAGTAGAAATGCTACGAACACTGTCCTGCCTATCTTATACAAGGCTTCCATCCAGATTCTAAGAAATCTGGAAACAGAGGCTGCTCCTATCCCAGTCTTAATTGCAGTTCCTGCAGTGACATATATAACCTTTTGAAACTCTTTTCCATTTTCCTATCCATTTTCCATTGGAATAGTAGTATTTGTGGAAAGATTGGCTACTCCTGCATCCACCCATATGAAAAAGATACATTCTCTGAATTCTTTTGGGATTTAACTGACACCTCAGGTTATTCCCATTATTCCCTGATGAGGTCATTAATAACATTATGCACAAAAAATACTCTATATTTACATTGTCTAGCCTTCAATAAGGTATCTTGTAATGAAGCTGTAGCTGGTAAATCCTAAATTCCCATTGCTTTATTTATTTGTTTAAGTAATATTTCAACCATATCTAAGTTGAAAGATTCTTCATTACTTTCCCCATCCTCGCTGTCTGCAGACCAATCTTCCATAGATTCTCCCGATACATACACAGAAGCTCCTGGAAAGTACTTGGTGCATATAAAAACCCTCTTTGGTTACAAAAAAAATCTTCAGCCACTGTCATAACTCTCTGAATTGTTCTGATGGCTGTTCAGTATCTTCACTGATGTGTGGTGTACATTTAACACAAATATTCTAAATATCCATCAGGTAACTCTTTATCACAGGCTCCACAAATTTTAAGTCAAGATTTGCAGTCTCCTTTTATCCAAAAGGCATTTCCATAGGGGTACTAAAGGGGAGTAATGATAAACATACTAGCTAACTTTATTTTATTTTTTTTAAATGCAAGTAGAACAAACTAATGAGGCTAGCATTGGTTGTGCAGTTCTTACATTTTTTTTGGAGTGTGCTCCAGCACAAACTCGGTAGCTGTACTTTAAAATGGTACTTGCTCTGGTGAACAGTCGGCAGTTCGACAGGTGTCTCCCTTATGACACGTACAGACTGAACTTTCCAGCATCCCAGGCTTCAAAAATATGAGCCATCACTCTGGATGTAAGCGATACCAGGGAGCTACCCCTCTGCCCTGGGTAGCAACCAGTCTGAGATGCAACTCCAGGACCCTCCAAACTGCACTATAGGTGTCAGGTAAGTTCCATGTAGGTACAAAACACAGCAAAGCATAACACTACAGATACCTACAATTTGCCTACTTAGCTGGGCAACACAGGGGGAAAAAAAGACACTGAGGAAGTGAATGAGTTATATTATATAGCCTCAAAAGTTCTTCTTTTCCCGTGTATGATCAGCTGAGTAGGATGTTAACCCATTAGTTTTGGCTGCCAAGGAGTCCAAAGAAGACCATGGACCAGTGTTTCCCAAACCCAGTCCTCAGGGACCCCTAACAGTGTGTGTTTTCCATATCTTCTTGCTGGAGCACAGGTATATTCACTACTGTCTGACAGATTTTGAAAGATCCACAGGTTGAAATAGTTATGTCACTTGTGACCTGAAAAACATGCACTGTTACTGATCCCTGAGGACTGGTTTTGGGAAACACTGCCTTAGACTTAATATGTTACCCGAGCCACACTAAAAGTACAAGTGTCAGCAATAAATGTCTTGCTAGATATCAAATTTGGTTTGGAAGAACTGATTAAACATTTATTTGCAAACACTAAAAGTGATCAGTCTGACAGTGAGACCTTTTATGGCTCAATGGAGACCTTCATTTAGTACTCAATATGCTTATGGATGACCCCTTTGAATTGCTACAAAAAGTACCAGTCAAATTGATAAAATAAAAGTATTATACACAGAACCAGTTACTTCTGCTAGTAGAGTTGGTAAAGGCACTATAGTGCAAGGAACCTTTATTGAATATAAATTCAAATAAGAGTGATGCTGAGATTCGATCCTGCTTTTCTACAAAATTAGTATCAACATCTCACATAAATCAAGTAATGCTACTAGTTTTCAACAACCTAAAGATGAGAAGGAAAATAAAGTGCAACTGGTCAGGGCAATTCTTATGTAGAACACAGGAGTTCAGAAAAACAGAATTGTTTGTGGTACCAGCAGGCCCAGTAAATGAACTACTTCCAGATGGATGAGAGGTGATCTTACAGGCATGCAATGCAAGAGGAGTGGGAAGACAGTACCTGGAGAACTGAAAGCCCATACAAGACACACAGACACAGACACAGCACTAGGTCCCTGAAAAGCCAGTGTAGGTTCAAAATTGCAACACAAACAGGCATCTATGGTTTTAGCCACAGCACCGACAATCGCAATGTCTCATCTTCAAAGCCGTCGTGGTTATATGAAGCAATTGCACCAGCTCTACCCTGAGTATTCCATTCTGAAGCCTTTTCAGACTTTTGAGAATGTCCTCCAGCCTCATCTCTAAGAGGTCCTGGAAAGACACAGTATTTGTGAGAAGAACCGTTGTCCTCTTGGATAGCTGCTCCAAAAAGTTGAATAAATTTAATTATGTGTCTTCTACCATGTCATTAAACTGTTGGTTACAAAAAGCCACATGCTCCTCCTTTATCTCGCACACACAAACCAAGAGGCTTACTGGAGGGATTTTGCACTTTGACTGAAACATGATATGGCCCAGGAAAGTTAAGGAGACAATGGGAAATTGGAAATGCAATGCATAGTCTATGTGAACTAAGGCCCATTCTGGCAGCATATGACCACCTCCAAGTGATATTAGAAACAAAACCAAAGAAAAAAACAAGCCCGTGCTTGGTATATCCCATATTGTATATGGTACCAGCAGCCTGGCAATATAAATGCCCATATAAGTATACAAAACAAAAAGACAGCTGTCAGCGCTTATCCTTTACACTGCATATCTGTGTGTGTCTAGCAAAATGAAAACATGAGGTATTAGTTCATATTTTGATCAAAACATTTAAGCCTGCATCCCAGCGTCAAGTGATATTAGAGCCTGAGACTGCAGAAAGCATTTAAAGTGGGAGAGTTTGGTTTAGCAGGAATATAAAGAGCACACCAGGGAAAGGATGCAGCATTCACTACCTGGGAGCACTGTATGGTCCAGGGCAGGGTTTTCCACCTCCGGTTCCCTCAAAAGTTCATAATTTAAGAAATGGAGAAATAAACCAAATCTCTGTGCTCTTGGCTTTGGTACATTTACTGGAAGGAAGGTACTCCTACCTCCAGTGGCCTGACAAATAATATTATCCAATTCAGATATTTTCCTCTCAAAAGAGAGGAAAAGCAGTGTCCCCTAGATGGACTCATGTAAAAAAAATTTCTCCAAGTTCCAAAGTCTACTTTTTTCAGTCATCCAATCTGGGGGACACTGCTAGCATGGGGACCTTTAAAAGTAGCCCCTAACGGAGGGAATGCTCACAAGCCCAGCCAGCAAAACACTGAGCCAAAAGAAGCAAAAACATTGAACGAACATAATTTAGTAAAGGTGTGAACAGAGGAGCAGGCAGCAGCCCCGCACATCTGATCCGCCGAGTCATCGTGATGCGCAGCCCAAGATGCCCCCACCGAACGCATGGAGTGAGCAGTGAGTCTCTCAGGCACCGGTCTACTAAAACTCACATAAGCCTGTCGAATCATTTATGTACTCCAAGGGGCAATAGTCTGCTTAGATGCCGGACAATCCTTCTTGTGGAAGTCATACAAGACTAAAAGCGAGTCCATCTTGCAACCAACAGAGGTCCAATGAAGATAAGAGGACCTTCCCTGCAGAGGGAGAGTGTTCGTGCTGAATCGTGAATGATCTTGCACAGAAAGAGCGTCTCACTAGATTTCATGATTCAGCACGAACACTCTCCCTCTGCACAAGTGCTCATGAGCGGGGCGGTTTGACCTTCTGGGAGATTTGCAAGCCATAGTGCCAAGCAGGTGATATTAACACACTAACTCGCGTTAGTCTTACTATTCTGAACGAATAACGATTACACATACAATTGTGTCATTGTGATCAGATTAAAGAGATACAAGGAATATGTTATACCAACAATCAGGATTTAACTACAAGCATTTGGTGATTTGGATACTGTCCCCTGCTCCACGGGCTGGAGCCGAGAGTGATTGTACTTCTGCTAATTCATTCCGTGTTGGTGGATTTCTCTGATATTATATATGATCATTTTTGAACTTTATTTATTTTATTATCGTCAATACATGTTCGTTTACTAACACATTATTAGTACTATTCTGAGAATGTGCAATTTGAATTTATAATGTACTCGTGATCCTCAATTATGCATGACTAGTAATGAATTTGTTTTATCTATACTAATATTGTTATTTTTATCTATTTATTTGTGCCAATAAATTATATAAATGGTATATCAAGCACCCACTATTTGTATAGATATCTTTTGACTTTTTATAGGCTGGATACCTATTTGTGGTGTAGCTGATATACCTTTTCAAGTCACAAGTGCCCAATTTGCTTTATCCATAACAGGTAACAGTGCTGCCCACAGCATCTGCGTTCATCCCTACACTTATTACTCCCAAGAGTAACTCTATAAAAAAAACAATCTAAAACTGTGCCCGAGCACTGCAGCTCAATTGAAAAAAAAAGCCCAACTCCTTGGCACTTAAATTAAACTGAGGCTAGCATGGGTTGTAGAGGAGTGGAGTCAGCAGTTTAGCTAACTATTTAAGTGCCAACTCCATCCACCCTCATACAACCCCATGGTAGCAATATCCACCAGATAGGATGACTAAGAAGTAAATGTTAATCTAGTACTTATGCTCCCACAAGACTACTACTGTTCTGTCAGTAGTTGAGCTCTAGAACAAACAACAAAATAAAGAACCACCATATAGCAGCCTCATCGCTCCATGTGTAAAGCAGGTCTTTGTAGACTTGGCGTGTGAGTGTCTGTTCTTTCTGGGCAGGAGCTCTTTCCGCATTAGCTCCACCCCACACCTGTTACATCAGGATCTGGATGTTCATGTTCCCAATATGATAATAGTTTGCTGTGGCTTCTCAAAATTCTAAGTCTACAATGATCCTTTTGGCTCTGCTCGTTTTAACCTGAGCAGAGTAATATTGCTACTGTACCTCAATCCTCCCTTTTCCTGAGAAGGGAGCTTGGTACCATCCAAAAAATATGGCAGCTACCACCACTCCAATTACCAGCGCTCACTGCCTTTGATGGCAGCTTTGCTATATCAGGAATACCAGTTCAGCGCCCTATGAAGCAGTAAGCACTGAAAAACTGCAGGTGCTGTCAGCGAGAGCCATCAAGCTCTGACCCTGCAACAGCTGTATTGTAATGATACTGCAAAGAGTGTGCCATATATTATGAACAGTGCACACAACCTAGTTAAAAAAAACAACAACGCAATCAAAATACATATAAAATAAACCTGCTAGCAATAAAAGTAAGCTCAACTCCTTTGGCACTTAAACTACCCTGAGGAGCTACAGCGGGCTGCAGACAGAAGGGGTCTGTTAGCATGTTACATTAAGCAGGTTAAGTGCCAATGCCACACTCCCCTCATACAACCCATGGCAGCAGTGTCCCCCACATAGGATGAAAGAAAAGAGGATTTATACTTACGATAAAATCGGTTTCTCTGATTCTATCTGGGGGACACTGCTAATCATGGGGTTGAGTAGGGTAGGGAGGAGTTTGGCACCTAAATAGTTAATTCTTTTAGCTGCTGCCAGGCCCTCCCCCTGCCAACCCCCAACGGAACTCAGTTTGATTAAAAAAGACCCAAGAAGATTGGCCAATCAACCAAGACACATAGAAGAAAGCAGAAGGGAGGGAACGCAGTGTCCCCCAGATGTAATCAGAGAAACCGATTTATCGTAAGTATAAATCCTCTTTTCTCTTTCATCCATCTGGGGGACACTGCTAAAGCAGCCCCTCTGAAGGGTGGGACCGCTCTGATAGCCCAGCACGTACAGCACTACGGCCAAATGGGGCGTCTTCAGACGCAAAGATATTAAATTTGTAAAATTTTGTGAAAGTATGGACCGAGGACCAGGTGGCTGCTCTGCATAACTGATACGCTGAGGCCCCATTCCGCGCCACCCAAGACGCCCCAACTGAACGGGTAGAATGGGCAACAATACGCTCCGGCACAGGACGGTTAGTACTGACATAAGCTTGCTTAATTGTCAGGGTAAGATATCTAGCAATCGACTGCTTAGACGCTGGCCATCCACGTCTAGAAAAATCAAATAAAACAAAGAGAATCTGTCTTATGAATCTTTGCAGTTCTCTTAACAAAAATAAGTAAAGCCCTAACCACATCCAACAATTTTCTATTTCCTGTTTCAGAAGCCTGAGGCTACTCTTTGAACAACGGAACTACTATTTCCTGATTTACATGGAAACCAGACACCACCTTAGGAAGAAAAGATGGAACAGTTCTTAAAACTGCTCTACCATCATGAAAGACCAAATAAGGTTCACGACAAGATAAAGCCCCCAGCTCAGAGACGCTCCGAGCTGAGGCAATAGCCAGCAGGAAGACCACCTTCCAAGTTAAAAACCGCAAAGTCTTAATATCCGGTATCTCCGCCAAACGTCTGTGAAAGTACACTGACAGTGCTGACACCGGAACTCTTAAGATTTTCCAAACAGAGACCTCCATCCAAGCCATCTTGTAGAAAAGCAAGAAACCTAGTCAGACGAAAAGACTTTGAATTGTAAGAAGAAGTCTTACACCACTTTATATAAGCATGCCAGATGCGGTGATAAATCCTAGCCGAAACTGGCTTCCTAGCTTTGAAGAGAGTGTCCACTACACTCAAAGAAAACCCTCTCGATCTCCACAGACCGGATTCAACAGCCATGCAATTAAATTCAGGCGGTCTAGACTCTGATGCAAGAATGGTCCGAGTCAGCAGATCTCTTCGAAGTGGTAACCGCACACCCAGACCTACTGCTATAAGAAGAATCTCTGGCTACCAGACTCTTCGTGGTCAAGCTGGAGCCACCAGAATGACTGGTCGATCTCCCTGCTTGAGTCTTCGAAGGACCTTGGGAATCATTGATATGGGGGGAAACAGGTAACCTAACCTGAAGTCCCAAGGCATTGTCAACACATCTACTGCCACTGCAAGCAGATCTCTTGCGCAAAATTCTGGAATTTTCCTGTTGACGCCATCAAATCTCGATCCGGAAATCCCCACCTGTTTACCGGTGACTGGAACACTTCCAGATGAAGCGCCCACTCTCCCGGTAGAACCTTGTGCCGACTTAGACAGTCTGCTTGCCAGTTCTGTATTCCTGGGATGAAAACGGCTGACAGCGCGGGCACGTATCTTTCAGCCCAAGCCAATATCTGAAACGTCACCTTCATCGCTCCTACATTCTTGGTGCCCCCTTGTCTGTTTATGTATGACACTGCCGTTTGAATGCAAACCGGCCTTCCTTGCAAAACACTGAGCTCTCTGCACTGCTTTCAAGATGGCCATCAGTTCCAGCACATTTATGGGACGAACAGACTCCTGCTCTGACCACAGCCCTTGCATTCTCAGGTGAAGGACCACTGCCCCCCAACCATTCAGACTGGCGTCCGTGAATAATAAGATCCTGGACCATGGAGCAAAAGACATACCCTCCCTCAGATTGTCCCTCACCAACCACTATCTGAGGGACTCTCTCGCCTCTGGTGACAATCTCATCCACTGACAATTCAACCTGAGGTGGGACCCTGTCCATTTCCTCAGCATGTCCCCATTGGAAACATCTGGAGTGAATCCTTCCATAAAGAAGCGTCTCGAAAGATGCAACCATCTTTTCTAACAGTTTCATACACAGAAGCACTGATGGCCTCCTGTGAGACAGAACCTTGTTTGTCAGCTCCTGTAAGGACCTTACCTTGTCCTCCGGAAGAAAAACTCTTGTCTGACATGAGACAGGGTGTGAGACGGCGAAGAAGAGGGGGACACAGGGTGTGAGACGGCGAAGAAGAGGGGGACACAGGGTGTGAGACGGCGAAGAAGAGGGGGACACAGGGTGTGAGACGGCGAAGAAGAGGGGGACACAGGGTGTGAGACGGCGAAGAAGAGGGGGACACAGGGTGTGAGACGGCGAAGAAGAGGGGGACACAGGGTGTGAGACGGCGAAGAAGAGGGGGACACAGGGTGTGAGACGGCGAAGAAGAGGGGGACACAGGGTGTGAGACGGCGAAGAAGAGGGGGACACAGGGTGTGAGACGGCGAAGAAGAGGGGGACACAGGGTGTGAGACGGCGAAGGGGATACAGAGTGATATGATAAAGGGGCACAATGTGATGGTGAAGGGGTCTAAATACATCTTACGTCATTTTGACCCAACTACTTAAAAAACGGGACTACCCGGTAATTTTTTTTGCTTAGGGGTGCCTTGGAAAAATTATGGTGACCCTAAGGGTGCCTCGAGCTGAGAAAGTTTGGGAACCACTGATTTAACCTCTTCCCATGATTCCCTGAATCCATCTGTCCACTGAGGACTCCGTCTCACTGTTGACTGAACAGAAGCAAACGTCCCCCCACTCCTCCCTGCGCTAACAGAGAGTGGTAGTCATGCTGCAGGTTTATCCGGAAGCTTGGTGGAAGAGGGCTTACCTGCTACGAAGAAAAGGATGACCTTTCCCCTAAGCGACCGTGTACCTCCAGAAGCTCTTAACCTGACTGTCTGGCCCTCTGCCAGACACGCCCCCACGAAACGGCTGTCTAAAAGAACTAAACCTTGGAGTCCTAGGTCTAGGAGTATTAACTGGTAAGGATGTACTCTTTCCTCTTGAGGCCTGTGAAATCCATCTACTCTCGCCACCTGTTCCCATTGGGTCATATCCTCCTCTTGTAGTGGCTATAACGACCCAAATTTTCTAGGCATAGTGAACCTCTTATCCGGATGTTTCCAAGAGGCCTCTGCGATCTCTCTCAACTCTGCAGAGGGAGGAAACTGGACCACCTGTTAAGCGAACACACACACATACATATACAATAAAAAAAAAAAAAAAAAAAAAAAAAAAAAAAAAAAAAGGAGACTGGTCCAAAGACCTAGTCTCTTTGCACAAATCAAGGTCTGACGTACTGCTTTTACCAGATCATCCATACCTTGGTACCTAGAGCCATCCTGAATCTATTAATGAAAGATCAGAGTCCTCTAACAATTCACCTTCCTCCTCAGAGGATCCCTCTGAGTCAGACAGAGACAACAGCGTATTTGCTGATCTAGGTCTCTTATTTCTATGTAAATGCCTAGGATTTTCCAGCAAATGGTTTAGCCGGTCTAAACCCTTAACCACTGCCGACCATCCAGCATCCCCCGCTTGGGATGACTCCTGGTGTGTCAGGGAAGATTGTCCTAAACCTGAGGTTAACAGACTAATCATCTCTCCTCCCCCCCACCGAACTCACAGAGGCTAGCGTTCCAGAGGTAGACGGTAACCCTATAGCCACCACTGGAATCTCAGCTGGCCTAGATAAAAGCTTAACAAGGGTATCAACCTCCTGTGACAAAGCTGCCACCCACTCAGGAGGATCTGTCCCCTGAATGGAGCTGTCCTAGGCTGTATCACTACAGGCACCACAGCGCAACTAGCACACAGCCCCCCTGGATCCAGATGTTCACCAGTTAATTTTGCATTACATTTGGAACAGGCAATATATTTGGCGCGTGTTGCTTTACTTTTATCAGCCATCATAAGAGGAAAAAATAGTCACGTACAAGACAGAATAGGCACAAACACACAAGATATTTCTCAGAAATACTATCTAATTATGAACAAGCCAAAACACAGTATTTCTGACCCAAAAAGGAAAGCTATAATCTCTTTAAAATTAAGCTCTACCCAGTATATGTGCCCTCCATATTTATACTTCTCTATCCAGCATATATAGCGAGAATAAATTATACTTAGAGAGATGTCTGTCAGCAGCTGCAACTTCCTCTCCAAATGGCTGCTGTGTCCTTTCCTCTTGTATTCTGGCGCCAGAGGAATCGTCCACCTGCTTCATCAGCAGGGGGGGGGGCTCTTTATATAACTCCCCTTCCGCTGGTCTCCATTTCATGTGCAGTATACCAGCGATTTCCACTTCTCCACCTAAGCAGAATCGCCTGGTATCTGCTGAGCAGTCCCCTGAGAAGCGCTGTTATAGTGCGCCCATTATCCCAAGTTTCCCCTCCTCGGTGAGAGTACTTGGTACGCTCCACTCCCTCCTCCACGTAATGGCCCAGGGGAACGGCAGGTGTGCCGGCCCTCTCTGCCTCTGGCAGCACCGGACCCTGCTAGCAGTGTGAGAGCGGTCTGTGCAAACCGCTTATCACACTGAGAAGTCTCACCGCTTCCATGTGCTGAAGCTACTTCTCCGCTCACAAGTGTGCTCTGTATTACCGAGCCACTCGTGTACTAGTCAACAGAAAAAAAACTAAAAAAAAAAAAAAAAAAAAAAAGGAAAAGAAAAAACCTAATTACAGTGAACATTGTTCACTGTGCAGCTTTTCAACTTCAGCCCATACTCCTTGGGCACCTACATCAAACCGAGTTCCGTTGGGGGTTGGCAGGGGGAGGGCCTGTCAGCAGCTAAAAGAATTAACTATTTAGGTGCCAAACTCCACCCTACTCAACCCCACGGTTAGCATTGTCCCCCAGATGGATGAAAGAAATATATAGTATATTACCCAACTCACATTTTTATAATTTTACTTTTAATTTGTATCTAATCATGTGCTACAGATGACAAAACCTATGAAGACACTGCAGTCACCATACACAATTGTGTTTTTGCCTTTCGTCTGTTAAAGTGATTTATAGAGCGCTGCAATACTGGTTCATCCTTTGAGCGCTTAGTTGAAACCCCTTTTTATTTTAGCTAAGGTCCAAATGTCAATACACAGTTAAGGCATCCATTTTGTAGGATAAACCAATATTCATGACTCTGTATCCCACCAATTCAATATGGACATTTCCATAGCCATACAAATATCCAATATCCATCAATAAGACCAAGTTTCACTCCAAACACCAGCCCAGCCGCCTGGGGAACACAAATGTAAGTGTGGCGATTAGAATCTCAAAGTTGGCTGCCATTACATGTATTGAAAATAGTCCCAGCATGGCAGTGGCATGTAGATGGATGGCGTTACAGAAATTTGCACATGTTGGTGTCTTTACATTTCTCTCAGGAATTAGACGGACAATACAATGTTTCAGGTTGAGCCTAAACCAACTTAATAGGATATATATGAACACAGGAACCTACTTTTTTTTTTTTTTTACTCATCTCAGATTACGAAAGAGTGCAATGTTTCTGCAATGTAGATTTAAGTTTGAAATGTGAAGTTTACAAGAGATTACATTGTTTATAGCTCCTAATCCCAATTCAACATGTAGAATTTTATTAATACAGTGCAACATGTTGATATACATGACACTTGTACATAGTCTTCAAAATCACTAACTGCAAATGTTAGTGAACCCAAACAAGTAATGGCTGCTTGACCTATTCAGAAAGCTACAAAATAGATAAATTAAGGCCATATAAAAGTGTTGGAACGCACAAGTTCAAATCAATAATTTATCTACAGGAACCAGATCTATAAATAGAGAAAGGAACTTTAATGGTCAGACAACCACACCTCTGCGGGCATTTAAAGCATACGCAGAAGCATGTGTGTAAGAAATTAGCATGCTGTTAACACATACTCACAATACATTTATACACCAAGTGACATTTGTGTGAACAAGCTGAACTTCTAGGAACAAAGCTTAACTATTACATAATATTTAAATTGTTTCCATTGATACATATATGGGGTTTGATATTAAAATATGTAGAATGGGCACTGGATTAAGAGTCTGTTAGAGTTTACAAAACAAACATAGGTTCATTAACTTTTAGTACTGAAGAAGCCCAACAGCCAATGCTTTTTTTTTTATCTTCGGGACACACTGAATGGCAGCACAGAGTGACTCTCAAGCCAAAAAAAAAAAAAAAATAATGCACTGCATTTCCATCCCCTTCTTCAAGCATCAAGTTGTTGGAGCAATAACAAAAACTAAGCCTTAAATGGTTTGACTTAAGAGGTCTGGCACTGAACTCCACCTCTTGGGTGGCTGTGGTCATCATCATCATCATGATATGCTTCACCATTGTAATGTGAACGCCTCTGCTGAGATGGATCAAAGTCCATGAGCTCAACTTGCTCCATCTCTTCAGACTCTTCAATGACTTTTCTTGACGGTAGGAGCTTTTCTAACAAAGGAAGTTTATCTGGTGAAATGAAGCCACTAGAAGGAAAGTTTACCTGTAAAAAAAAAAAAAAAAAAAAGTTTCACTAAAAACACTTTAAAACTCCAAATAGGTTGAAACCATATTGATAAATATGCAACATTGGTACTAAATTCACTAGCTACCACTCCTTTAAATTGCAGTTTCAGTGCCCACCACTAGATAATCATCAATCCCTTCAATTCAGTTTCACTCACAACTTACAGTTAGCAGATAGAGACAGATATGCCATTACTAGCTATAGAATGGTTTTAAACCAAAAGACAGGCATTTATAATAATCATTCATAAAGAACTGTATTGAGCACTCGATCTGGATAATGGCAAACATTAGGTTTTAATAATTGAGGACTTCATACTTACTTGGAATTCAACAATAAGGCGTCCCTTTTCGTATGGCCTGCGATAGATTGGCATACCTTCATTTAAGACACATTTAATATCTCCATGTTTAACAATCTGACCTGCAAGTCAAAAATATATACATGATCAAGTATAAAAATGAAAAATAAGAAACTAAAACACAGAGGGACATAGATAGTGCATAGGTAGCTATAAAAGTCACCTATTAAGCATAAACTAGAGTTCTATTAAATCTACTAACCAGGATGAGATGTAATAATTATTGTCCTTGAGTCCAATGTCACTATGGGTTTCTGAAAGCCACACAAAGCCTCCACAAGCTCTATTTCCATATGCAAAAGAAGATCTTCACCTCTCCTGGAATGCATTAAAACAAAAACATATTTGGAAATTGAATGTTAAAACAAAAGACAAACATGTGCAGACTTCACATGTTTGAGAACTAGTGAAAGCAGTGACAACAACCCAATTAAATTGTTCTATACCTTGTAAATACAGCATGATCCTTCTGGTCCAATACAATAATAATATCCCCTGGTTCAAGACCTGGCTCCTGATCTCCTTCACCAGTGAATGTGATTTTCTGACCATCCTTCATTCCTGTTGCAATAAGTAAAAGTAAATCAAAATCTTGTCACAAAATGTTCCATGCTCCAATTTAAGAGGATTTCAAGACTAGCAGCAGGCTAAACGCTATTTACAGAACAATTTATACAACATGGAAAGGCCCAGATAGCTTCTTTGAATGGACAGATGAACTTAAGTCAAGACAACTGTTCAACGCTGCATCGTAATTCATCTAGTTTACAGCTGATGTCACGGTTTAAACACTGGATAGAATCATTAGACGTGGAGAAACTCAAGATGTGAATTTAATGATTGTGCAGACTACTGTAGTGGTTTTTTTGTTTTATTCAGGAGCCACATCTAGTCAACAATGTAGATTATATGCTTCAATTGAAAATTCAATTTTTAAACTACCATAAAACCAAGAAGCACATTCACCCCCCCTCCCCAACCACTTTTTATACAGAACCAGTGCCCCATACAAATACCCACACAGCACTGTGCAAGCCGTCTGGCCGAGATCAGCATCATAGCCCACCACCACCAGTACAAAAACTGGACAGATAAATGGAAATTTGAATCTGGTCAGACAATCATACACTACCTACCACCTGAAAATGGGATTGCTTGTTGCACTGGATTCCTACCCGACCAACACAGCTGCATGCTGAATTCTGCAAGCAGCAGTCAAATGCTCCTTCATTAGTTAGCGCCCTTACTGCCACATGCTGAGGTAGCAGCTGGAAGGGGGGCACACACAACTTCCAACCAATAAACTGAGTATATACTATAACACTATGCTGACCTTCTGAAGAAAAATTATTACAGAACCAATAACCATAACAGGGAGAGAAAGGGCAGAAATAGCCATTCTGTAATTGGGTGGTAGAAATAAACCTCAAAATGTTAATTTGGGCTTACTTCTACTTTAAAACCCCCATCTGCAACCATAGCTCATATTTCTAACGCATATCCCATATATAACATATACTAAAGACTAAACACATGTACATTGCTGCAAGACCACCCTTTAAGCAAATTAAGCAGACAGCCATAGTTCCAATAGTATAGTTCATTGAATAGCACCAGCATTTAGGACTCTTACAGATTGTCATTTATTTCACTATGCACTTCATTTGCAACACACAAGAATAGCGCTCTTAAAATACAGCTGGCCCTAAAACAATGACATGGTCTTCCCCATATCTACAGTTAAATAAAATTAAACTATTTGACAGATGCACTGAAAGCAAAGGTCAATTCCAGACATTTGATACCTTACTTCAATAGTTTCTTCACCCACCTTTGTCCATATGAACTTCAAGAATCTTCTTCTCTCTGACAATCTTTCGACCATTGCAACTCTTACACCGGTCTTTTGGATTAATTCTCTCCCCCTGACCTTGGCACTCTGGGCATACAGACTGTATCTGCTGGACCATCCCTGGTCCTATTTGATGGATTCTAATCTGCATTCCAGAACCTCTGCAGTTTGGACAGCATTCAACAGCCCCCTTTCTACCGCCACGGCCTGAAATAAAAAAATGCAAATAGTGCATAATGTTCAGCTACTTAAATTCAGCTACACACTACTTTAAAACACCACTAATTTCTGGGAAAAAGTATGTGACCCGTTAGACTAGTGGGTCTTAATCAGGAAAGCGCGCACAACTGGGGTTGTGAGTCGCCAAGCTAAATCACATAATTGGTTAAACCAGTGTTCAAAAAAAAAGAAATCTAACTGGTGGAACCTCGCTCCAGAGGCACTTATTTGAAAGTTGTATATATACTGTACCATTTGATCAATTACACACATCAGTTTTGAATTTTATCCTAATCCTTTTATGAGTAAAATCTAATTACTACTATTGGGTTGTTTTTCATTAACTGCTTAATTCAAGTCATGCCACACACTTTGCATTTTGAACAAACATTGTACTAGCAAAAGGGTTCCCCCCCCCCTCCCACAAGCCAGGAGACCCCTCTTGGAATCAAAACACTCAAACTTTCCCTATTATGATGCAATTCAGACAGCATCTTATAGATCTAAAAGTTGCCTATAAATGGGGGAAATTTAGGCGTCTACTCCAAAAGGTCTCTCCTGGTTTGGAGGAAAAAAATAAAACTCCTCCACAACATATCCTGTGGTCTATGGAAGCGTAAAGCTACTTTCAGCAAAAACATGGGATCTAGTTTCAGAATCATCTCAAGGATCAATATGGTTCTCCGATATAGTGCTTTAATCTCTGTACTTTCCTCCAGCGATCCTGTCAAAAAGGTAGAAGCTAACCTAAAGATACATCTAAAGAATCTTAATTTAAGCCTCTTACCTTGTCACAGAAAACACTTGAGGTGCAAGTAGCAGCTTTAATACTATGTGATCTAGGACTGAAATGGTACTGAGTCACATTTACTGGACATGGGTCATTCCATCAAAAGCAGGAAGTGATCCAAGATTTTTGATGTAACGGTTTTCTCTTAAGTTTGTTTATTTTAAAAGGAATCTGAGGAGTCCTAAACAAAGGCTGATAGGTACGGATTTTGAAAAAATGGGTTTAGTACTGGACCCAGTAATTAGATCTGGGAATAGCAATATTCAAATTTTCCATTGTCATTTGCTTCAAGAGTGAACCGTGAGGTTCAGTCAGTGTGGTATTAGGCCAACCTTCAATTTCGCTGTTGTAGTTTTATTTAATCACTACAAATTCTATAAAGATGAAATGCATAGGTGTACTCAAGTTGTAAAACTTTCACTGCCAGGGAAGTCTTCGTGGTATAAATAATTTTTTTTCTCACTGTTCTACCAGAATTTGCCAAAATGTAGATCTAATCTAATGGCTATTTCTTGTCTCACTGGTTCAGTGTCCAATGTGTTTTCTGATAAAAATCAGAGATGCACTACACCCCCCCTCCCCAATATACACAAAGATGTTGCTTCTAAACATCAATTGTATGGAACAAGACCAGAACCTGATGTCTCACCAGTTCTCATAACTGCAGAATGCATTGCTGCAAAGTAATAGCTAGAAACCAGCTTGTACATCTCCAATTAATGATCATAATTCACGGATTGTAATTTTTCCCCAGTTCAGAAACATTATCGCTTCTCTCCAACTGGGATCTTGGCACCACTGTTGGTTGGATCCCTGACCACCTTGATTTTTAGAGGTGAACAAAAACCTTGTTTTAGTCTTTTTTTGTTTTAGAATTTCATACTAAAAAAACAACTATATAAACTGTTCACGGCTTTATTTTATGATAAAATCCTGATTCTTATACATGAATTGCCAATTTCAGGCCAACAAATTATTCTGCTTTTAGCTGAAATTCTAAAGCCTTGCCTTTCAGGTTTCTCTTGTACACCGCTTTAGCTAGATAGCCATAGGTGTATTTAAAAGGTCTGCTGATCTAGCAGCTGTGAAAACTAATTCAGCTGCCATAAAACACACTGTCCTAAGTGAAGCTAGAAAAAACAGCTATTTTGTTCAGTCTTATTCTTTAAATCACTTTTTGCCAGCTGCTCCTTCCAATGTTTCCAACAACTTGCAATACCAGCTGTAGCTGCCTCCCAAATTCTTTTCAAAGCAGATTCCACTTCCATGCCCATGGGATAATCAACTCCAGCACTTCCCTCAGCCTTTTATAAAACTAACCCTCTTTTCTCTCTTGTCATGGTTCCATGAAAATAAGTTTCTTAATCAGAGGGAGTATACAGAGATAATTTGGGGTGAGGGACTTTTCTGCTTCCCGTTCCCAATGGTATGCATGGCTCCAGTGTGTAGTGTTTCCAGGAAGGCGATATGAACAGGACATTTTTTTTACCTATTACAAGTGTCTAATAGAGAACTGGAAATTGGTCTTTAAAGGGACAGCTATACAGTTACATTACTCCACTTTTATAGGATAGTCCACTGTTAAGTATAGCACTCCTTACTCTTGGCATGCTTGATTGTTGGACAGCCACTTTAGGAACAAGTAACAAATGTTTTTTTATTTTATCTGCTTAACTGATTGAGTGAAACCAAAGTCTTCAGTATCAGTACAGCTATGTTTTCCAGGCACATCAAGAACCTTCTAGAGAACCGCACAAGGTTTTTGATCAGGGCCTGAATCACAAACGTCATCTGAAGCTGTCTCAGATCACAACAGCCACAGTTAGTGAGATTTTTTTGTGTATCTGGAGAACACTCACCATATCGTCATGACAAACAAATTGAACGTTACATTCACTCAATGGATATACTTAATACAGACCCATGTTGAACCAATACTCACTATTTGTTTGGAAAGCATATGTGCCACTTAGATAAAGTTTTCAATGAAATTTGGAAGTTTATATGTAAAAATCAGTAGTAACAACTGTTTCGCCAAAGCTCTCTCACAACTAGAAGGTGGTCTATTAAAAATGTTAAGCATTATGTTGATCACATTAACTAGACAGCTAACTTAGCGACTCATTTCTAAGTAGATTAAATAGCCAGTATTGTCAGTTGCTTAGGACAGCACAGATTCTTTTTGTTGCTGGTTCATCTTATCTATCATTACATACCTTCACATTTGTCACAGATTGTATTCTTCTGCAAAGCCAATTTTCTTGTTGCCCCATTATAAAGATCTTCCAGTGATACAGACAGCTGATGAACTACATTTTTACCTACAAACAATGCAATGTTAGCACAACAGTTTAGTCAACAAAGTCTTACTCCTTTAAATGTGAAATAGTTAACAGTACTTAAAGTGGATGTGCATATTACCTCTTCGCTCTCTCTGCATTCTTCCTCCTCCACCAAAGAACATGTCAAAAATGTCCATTGGTGATCCAAACCCGCTGCATCCTGTACCTCCTTCTTTAATGGCCTGTTCACCACCTTTGTCATATAATTCTCTCTTTTTGGCATCAGAAAGTACTTCATAAGCTTGGGAAATCTGTTTGAACTGAAAAAAAAAAAAAAAAAAGTATATTGCAAATAGACAAAACTTAGGTGATTTTGGCCAAAAAAAAATAATCTACAAAAATGTATACTGTACTTAAATAGGTCATCTACACATTTTAAAATATCTCACCTTTGACATTCCACATTATGTGCAATCAATGCAATAAATTTTGCTGGACAATATACTTGCTGTTTTCTCATATATGAGGTTTAGGTTTGAATAAATTATGGCCCGATAGAAGGGCCATAATAAACTCTATACAAATGTGAAAGTCCCTTACCAAAAAAAAAAAAAGTACAATCCATAAAGCAAACACACATACCTTTTCACCTTCATTAGGATTCTTATCTGGATGGTACTTCAAAGCAAGTTTTCTGTAGGCCTTTTTCAGTTCTTCCTGCGTGGCATTTGGTTTTACTCCCAAAGTGTCATAGTATCCAGTTTCTAGCACCATTTTTCAAATTTCAGTCAGAGGAGACAGCTTTTATTTTTGTGTTTGTTTTTGTAAGTTCTACTGTAAGAAAGCAAAACATCAAATTGTAAACCAAGCAACCTTTCATTTCCAAACATGAAACAATATGGACATAAAATAACCTGATAAATCATTACTTAAGAACAGTTGTCCAAACCATTTATTGAGAGCCAAAATCATTCACATCCTTAGAATATTACCATAGTTAAGCCCTAAAGCAGGCCTGTCCAACCTGCGGCCCTCCAGATGTTGTGAAACTATAAGCCCCAGCATGCTTTGCTGGTAGACAAGCAGTTGATAGCTGTAAGGGCATGCTGGGACTTGTAGTTTCACAACACCTGGAGGGCCGCAGGTTGGACAGGCCTGCCCTAAAGCATAGGAGCGGTAGTCTTGACAGAAGCAAAATCTGACAAATTAAACAATTAACCACATTAAGCTTATACATATCTGATGCAATTTACAAACGTGTCAAAATCATATGGCATGGTGTGTGCATGTATTAGCCAAGAGGAACCAATATGCTCCATTTCATTGCAGTGTATAGTTTATGCATAAAAGCCTGTCAGGTAAAGTTACACTATGAACAAATATGTGCTGGCATGACAGTAACTGACTGCTATATGCAAGAGAACATGGCATTATTAGGCCAACATAAGCGGGTGCACGATAAGCCATAGTTTAAATAAAATGACCAATCACAACACAAATTGGTTTTAAATGTGTGGTACTTTGGCAGCAAGTGATCTAATAAATACACCCAAAGAAAATGGCACAGAAACATATCTAGTATCGATATTTATAAATTAACCAATTCCATTTTAGGATACTTTGCATATCTATTAAATGAATGGACAGAATGCATTAGCAGCAGCAACATTTAAACATAGAATTCTGGGAAAATAAGTAGTGCAATAACAACTAGTTTTAAAATTCCCTGGCAACCTTATGTTTGAGGATGCCACAGACTTCAACAATCAGCTGTTACAGTTGCTTAGAAACTGTGAGGTCTACACTATATTTTTTATTTGCTAAAATTAAGGTTTGAAATTTATGAAACGTTCAATATACTAATTTGCAATTTACTGAAGTATTTAAATTCAGATATGAAGTCTAACAGATGTCAGCATAGGTATCAAAAGAAACTTGTAATACATGAATTTTTGACCTTACTGAACACTTAAGCTGGCCACAAAGGCAGCACTTTAATTTGAAAATTTCACTATTTTAGGCCCAATTAGCTTTCCATTAGCATATTATTGGATTTATCCAGTTTGATTGAGCAGGTTGGAAAACATGATATGCCAACAATTGCATCAGCATGTGTGGAAGCTGTTGGAAAAATAGATATGGGATACCTGCCATTTGGCTTGCTGCCTGAATGACCATATCTGCACAGTTTGGCCTTCATTGTGTGGCCAAACTGGCCACACATCTATTTATACAGTTTGAATGACTGGAGCGGCACATGCCCAAGAAAAAGGCTCTCTGTAAATGAAGGAATGCTGCAATGGCAATGCAAGGATGCGATTTTTATATGGTCTCAGCAGCATCATAATCCATAATTGTGATAAAGAGAAATAAGATAAAATACAAGATGACCAGTATGAAATGTCAATTTTACTTGAGTATACTAAAATATTCCCATTTTTTCTCTTTCACTATTCTATAGTATTGACCAGCCACAATCATCTACTGCATATGTATATAAAGTCAGACTGAAAATCCTGCATGCAGGAGAAAGATTTTACATTTATGATGACAAACATTCTCAGCACAAGAAAAACACCAAAGACTTTTACATATACTTATGTTACTAGTATGATTTTTCTGTTAAAAGCTACAGGGGGTTAAGGCAGTATTCTCATGAGCACTCTTCAAAGCAAAAATGTACATCAGCAATTTGTTGAAAAAGTACCCATCAACATAACATGAGATCTCAGTGATTGGACAAATAACATTTAGAACAAGTAGTTAGATAAAACAGGTTTATTTTGGAAAGAGGCACCTTAGATGTGATCTTACAATATGTAGAAATCTATTTGAAATCAATATAGCACAGTGCACTCCCTCCTACAGCTTAGGCATGTGAACACCTTACACTATGCAAAGGTGGTCACATGACTAAGTCCATTGCATCCGTTCTGATAAGGTGGCCACAGGTAAAGGTTGGAGGTCCGCATGCAGTCTGATGTATGGGGTAGATTTATCAAACCTTTTAAGAAAGAAAAAGTGGTGGTGTTCTTATAGCAACCAATCAGATTCTAGCTATCATTTATCTAGTACATTATAGAAAATTATACTTCTAATCTGATTGGTTTCTATGGGTAACACCTCCAATTTCCTTTTATAGAAGGTTTGATAAATCTACCCCTAAGGGGCATATACAATTCTTGCCGGAAACGCCAAAAATCTCGCGCTCCACGCACTATTACCGTTGTTATGGTAATAGTGAGCGTAAATACCGTTATTACGGTAGTTTACTCGCTGGATTTCAGCTCCCTAATAATTTTAACGCCGCGGAAAACGGCGAGAATTGAATATGCCCCTAAGAGTGGTTCTGTGGAAGTCTTTCCCACATGAAGTGGTAATGGCAGATTCACTAACTTCTTAAAAAATAGATCAGTTGCTTTTTTTTAAAGAAATATGATATGTAACTATCATGGGGGTGGTTGAACCTGGGAATATATCAACCATACTTCAGATCAAAGGGATTCCCCTTCCAGCTCATAAGGATAAACCAGCAACTGAGTCTAAGGGTTTCATTTTTACTTCCTCTGGATCTATACAATTAAGAGTTTATAAAGGTTTAAACTTGATAGACCTGTTTTTATTTTATTCAACCTCACTATGAAACAATCTGACCTATGTGACCAATTATAAATGACTGCATCCATCCATATGCATGAACAAAGCCCAACACCAATGAAAGCTGCAGGAACGTGTATTTCTGTTGAGCTCAGCTGACCAGGGCCCTGTTTAATAAACTCAGAGATCACTGTTAGAGTAACCAATTGCAGTCATCTATGGAGACTGCTGTTTTGTGACTTAAACAAGTTCTGAAAAACTGATTTTCAGAACTTGTGCCTGATGGCGTTGTCAGCTCCCACACCGCATCTTCCCGGCTCTAACCTTCAGTGACTCTCACAAAGGGCCATTTTGTGATAGGGACTATAGAAGAGATTACACTGTCAAACACTGCTCAGTCACTTCTATTCCATAAATGCCCCCTCCGCTCTATACTCAATGCGGCTGCGAGACTCATCTTCCTCCTCTGCCTCCCCTCTGTCTTTCCTTATGCTGGCTCCCCTTCCCCTACAGAATCCTTTTCAAACTCCTCACCACCACTTACAAGGCTCTCTCTCAGTCTACTGCCCCTTACATCTCTAACCTCCTCTCCATTCACACTCCCGCCCGCTCCCTGCGCTCAGCCAATGATCGCCGCCTCTCCTCCACTCTGATCACCTCTTCCCACTCTACAATCAAAGACTTCTCCCGCGCTGCCCCCATTTACTGGAACGACCTCCCTCGCTCCATTCGTCTCTCACCCAATCTGTGCTCCTTCAAGCGGGCTCTTAAAACTCACCTGTTCCTTAAGGTCTACCAACCATCCACTTAACCTCTCACCTCTTCTGGTTCTCCCCTGCCCCCTTTCTCTCTCCTCGTTGCTTCACTGGCTCCCTTATGTACCTGATTCTGTTTACCCTCCCTTAGGATGTAAGCTCATATGAGCAGGGCCCATCTTCCCTGTCTCCATACCTGTTCTTCCGCTCCGTCTACTGTATCTGCCTGCCTGGAGTTTCTGAAGTACTGGTACTTTGTGTTTATTGTTCTGTACTGTCTTACCCTGTATAGTCTACTGTTTGTACCATGTACGGCGCTGCAGAAACCTTGTGGCGCCTTACAAATAAACGATAATAATAAATGTAGCATTCAGTGTTCCAATTCATTGCCCTTCATATCATTTAAATTCAGTGTTAGCCTTTACTGTGATGAGTAAACTCTGTCAGGACTTAAATTATAGGGGGCAGCAGTTTAGAACGAAGAGTGAACTTACTATGCAGGGTACACACTAAACTTCAACAAAAAAAACCCTCCAACTACACTGATGTTGTAAAGGTTACCATAAGCCCCTACCTCCCTCCCTCCAAGTAAAGGGTGGAGACTGCTGTGAGTAATGTGAGAATGCTGGTAAAGGAAGCTGAATGCATTTTAGTTTGGGTTTTAAACCACAGTATGGATCCACGGCCCAGTGCGACTGTGTAACTAAAAACCGATGAAAGGGCAGAATCCTGTTATTTCAGACCAGCCTCCTTCCTCACCCCATTAAAGACAGGCCCCACGAAGTGTGCCTGATAGCATGGTGCACTAGCAGCCGGGGCTTCGTTACAGGGACATTTTTGCCACGTTCATTACGTCAGTAAGAAAAAAATGACCTGGATAGGAGACTGTAAGACAACAAACAACCTACTCTATAGTATACAACCGACCTGATCGTAAGAAGGACAACGACAGGAACAAAGAGTCGCAGTATAGGACACTTGTGTGTCGGCACACGACGCCGGGCTCACACCGCGGGTGGTGACTTATTACAGAGCTCGGTAATAAAACACCTCTAGGGAGGTTATTAATAAACGCTATCACCTATAACAATGGCGGCCGCACTCACCTAACGGCGCGATGTTCCCGGCGCTCTACCGCTGCCTCTCCCTCAACAACAGCTTCTAGAAAGATCGAACATGAGAGCCGCATCCGGGACCTTATGTAAAATTAGGGGCGGGGTATTCACGTACGATGTGACGACTCCGGAACCGGCTCTTGTTGACTGCCCATTGCTTAGTAAGCATTACCTATTACCGCCATAACAATGGCGCTTGGAACGCAACGTCGTGCTTGGAACGCAGCGGCAACGCGCTTCAGTGTCCACGCACTCCTGAGTTCAGCTCTAATTAGTCTTGCGGTGAAGCTAGCGCTCCTTTTCTCTGTGCTCAATCCCGAGCAGTTCAGCACTAGGTAAGAGCTCAAACAATGGGCGAAAAGATCTGCTGCGTGTGGCGTGGCAGAATGCCTGGACAGGACACCATCAACTAGGTTACTTAGCTACACTGATTGCAACGCAGTGTCAACAGCAAGACAATTTAACAGTAAATAAAAGAGGGATGTCCACAGAGTGGCTTCAGTAACAACCCCTGCAGCCTTGCCAAACCACAGGAATTTTCACAACTCCCCCAAAAAATCAAATACAAAATGAGGTACAGCAAATGGCGCTAGATGGTGTCACATCAGAGTACTGGAATATTGCAGTCACCAAAATTTAATCCAGGTCTCAATAGTATTCTATCTTCACTATTAAATAAAGACAATTTAGTACACTATTGGGGCATATTCAGTTGTTGGCACTAAAGCCAAAAGTAATGTGCCCCGCGCACTATTACGGTAATAGTGCGCGTAAATACCGTTATTAAGGTATATTTCTAAATGGATTTCAGCTCGCGGCTCAGGGAACTACAAGCTGAAATCCGGCTTAATATTACCGTAATAACGGTAATAGTTTTTCCGCAGTAAAACTCGTGCAATTCAATTGAAAAAGAGGGAACGCTGCCCCCGTGCGTTAAACACTGTGTTTGTGAGTTTTTAAGGGAGTTTTAACGTGGTCAGAAAAAAGGTTTTGAATACATTTTCATACATTAGATTGCATTACACATTGATGATATCTATGTTACAGTACTTTCTTTAGCATATTTTTTAGTTGAACTATTTTTTACCATAGAATCATCTATACCATGTTAAAACACATTACTGCATTCATATTTGTACCAAAAACATACATAAGTATAATTAATTAGTGATTTTATTTAATTTATATTTTATGGGGTTTTTTTTCAATATTTTGTCACAAGAAAATCAACTTTTACATGTTAGGCATTCGTGATAAACATAAGTTTAACTTTTTTTTCCACATTATTACATGATTTCAAATACTTTTCAGAGGTTCTTTATTTTTAACACACCCCAAAGAGGTGCCAGATAAAACAGCATATTTGCCTGTTTAACGTGCCTCGTTAAAAAACAATTGAATAGCTTTTAACGCGGCTGCCTCTCACACACCTTATACTTTCAATAGACCTTTTACTGGATCGCAAGAGGACCGTTTCATGAAAAAAACAAACAGTGAGTTAAAAATGGAATTGAATCGCGGGTAAAGTTAACCTGCTCGAAAATGAGAAAAAAAAAGCATTAAAATGACAACTAGGTCAAAAAAAAAAAAAAAAATCGCTGACAATTGAATACCCTCATATGACTAACATCTGAGAAATGGAAACAGGTACAACTGCTATAAGTTTTCATATAGTGAGTCTGGTTCAGTTGATACATTTGGTTGACCCTATATTAAGTGAGATAGCATGTCACCCTACGTTGTACACAAATTATGTTTTTTGCAGATTTCCATTTTTAACTCGTAGTACATTTGCCTGTTTGCAATAGTTGGCTTACTTGACTGATGTTAGGATGGTAAGGAATCTCTGCTAATTTTTCTCCACATCTCTGGGCCCCAAGGAAAAATGAGCGGAGATTTAAATAAAAATATTGAGGTGTCTTTCTGTTCCAGAGGCACATCATGACACTTCGCGACTAATTGAATTTGCACTTGAGTGTTGTGCTGTATCTTTTCCGATCACTGTATGCACTCTCATGCACTCTCACATATGACTTAGACCTCACTGCCCCATTGTTGACCAATGTATGTGGCTTTGCAGTTTCCAGTGTGAAAATATATTTTCATTGAAGATATTAAAGTTATTGACATCAGGCAGATGATGTGGAATGCGTGATCACATGTCACAATTAGGAGACTTCAACATAGTACGTTTAATTTGAAGTAACATTTGACACAGTTCATCTCATTTAGAGTTAGGAGCAAATCCATATACTGGAGAAAAATAATAAGCTTGTGCTCTGTATATCTCATATTATATATGGTACCAGCTGCATAGCATTATAAATGGCCATATATATATATATATATATATATATATATATATATATACACAAAACAAAAAGAAAGTTGTTGTTAGCGCTTATAATTAACACTGCAGATTTTTGTGTATCTTGCAACATGAAAACGAAGTATTAGTTCATATTTTGATCAAAACATTTAAGCCTGCATCCCAGCATCAAGGGCACCTCATTATATGCATCTGTTGGGTGTAAAATTTAAATGTGGAAAGCCAGGTGCAGTAGAATAGAGTAGCTCAGCTCCGAAAATGCAGTGTAAAAATGAAGCTAACTAGTATGTGGCGTGCCAGAGCATGCAATAATTGCCCTACATTTAAAAAAGAAATAAACTTGCACCCCTGGCAAGGCAGCTTGATTTGCTCATGTAAAAATTCTGCACCTTATCTCGCACATTGCAGAAACTTTAATTCATGCACTCATCATCTCCCGCATAGACTATTGCAATTCCTTCCTTATCGGTCTTCCCAAAATCAGACTCTTACCCCTACAGTCTATTTTGCATGCAGCGCCTAGATTGATTTTCCTTGCAAATCGTTCTTCCTTTGCTGATCCACTCTGTCAATCTCTACATTGGTTGCCTATTTTTCAACGAATCCAATATACAATTCTAATAATAACATACAAGGCCATCAACAAAATACATACATCTGCTCACTTGTCTCAAAATATCTCCCAACTTAACACCTCCGTTCTGCACAAGATCTGCAGCTCTCTTCCACTCTTATCACATCGTCACACTCCCAGTTACAGGACTTTTTTGGGGGGGGTCTGTGTCCACTCTGTGGAATTCCCTGCCTCGCACAATAAGACTTTGCACTAGACTTCATACCTTCAAGCATTGGATGAAAAGCCACCTCTTCAGGGAAGCTTCTAATATTCCTCAATCCTTTACACAGCTAACACAAGACTACAATCCTCTGACTAGCATTGCTGTGTGACTGATCATATGGCCCACTCAATACTTTTTATCTTTGCATTCTAGCTGGACCAATATGCAATATTATGCAGCACTTACCCTTGTGTATCAAACTCCCATTGTCTGTTGATTGTAAGGTTGCAACAGGGCACCCTTATTTCTCTGTCTGTATGTATTACCCAGTATTGTTTTTTACTGTTTGTTCCCATTTGTAAAGCTTTACAAAATTTGCTGGTGCTATATAAATAAATGATGATGATGATGAACATCGAATGGCCGGATATGATTTACATTTTGTGCATGGTCATAAACACAATTGTCTGTTCTAAAAATTCTAACATAAGATTATTTCTTTATTTAATTTAACGTTTCATTTTTTTTTCATAGGCACAATGCTTGAATGCTGGTTAGTGAGTAAAGAAAATACATGTCTTAGAATCAAACTACCACATGCAGAGACTGTGGTAATTGGACGAGGGCCAGAGACAAAAATAGTGGACAAAAAATGTTCCAGGCAGCAAGGTAATTTACTAGACAATAAGGTAATGACGCCTAACAATTTCTGGAAAATTGGTAATGTTAGGCAAGGAGTCTGGCCGTATAAGCTCATTATCATCAGTGTGTCAAAACACATCGTGCAATGCACACTTCTGTGCTTTTATTTTTGCTTTTTTGGTTTGTGTTTCTTCAAGTAGCAGACTATTTTATGTGTATGTGCTGTTCCTTTAACATTAACTCTATGAGGAAAGGAGCAAAGAAAAGGGTATATTTTTTTTCTTTCCTTAATACCACTGCTATCCGTCAAAAGTTGGTGATCCAACATATTCTGATTTTTATTTATTTACTTTCTGCTTATTGACTATGCAATGTTTGTTTTCAGCAGGAATCCATTTAATTAACTGTGTATATGTGAAATCATAGGATAATAAATAATTCACTGTTACATCTGTGGATTGGCTCTTCTCTGTTTTTTTTGTTTGGTTATTATTTAAACAGAACAGTTTTACTTACTAAGGGGCATATTCAATTCTCGGCGGAAACGCCGAAAATCTCGTGGTCCGCTCACGATTACCGTTATTATGGAAAAACCGCTAATACGGTGATTTACTCGCTGGATTTCAGCTATCTATTACTGTATTAACGGTAATAGTTTTTCCACGGGCGGAAAAAAAACATTTGAATATGCCCCTAAATGTCAGTACTAAATGACATTGGTACACATTTTAGCTTCATCTGTTGCAGTCTTAAATGAAATGTCCAGGTAAAGCAACTTCTTTTTTTTTTTTTTTTAATTATAGTAAGCTTGTTCTCCACACATATATCATTGTGACAGGGTGGGCTTACTCTGTCACCCTGTCTGGGGGAGGTGGTTTACCGTCAGTAAAGTGCTATTGCTGACCACTCCTACTTGCGTTTCCAAGCCACCAGACACTTCCCAACTGTGTGTGTCGACTGCTCACCATCTTGGTGCCTTCAGTTGTAAGAGTAGCCTCTGCCACCACCAGGAAACTTTATTGGCACCTAGATCCTTCATTGGAACCTGGAAGCTTACGTGTGTGTTTTGCTGCTGTAGCATATCTTTGATGGTGACTGTGGCTGGTTCCACCTGACAGCTTATTTTGGGTCTGGGCTGCAGGGTAGCAGGCAGAGTATTGGTGCAGGACACTGGGTTCAAAAGGGGACATATGGTGTACAAATTACATTGGTAGCTCTTAACAGTAGGTCGCAGGATTTCAGATATAGGTGAAATAGAGCAGGATTTAAGAAGAGTAGTGTTGGCTCTTAAAAGAGCTGTTACACTTTATTAAAAGGTAGTGACCATGGACACATAGACTAATTGATGCAGATAGAATACACTTTACTTGGGGCTTTGCAGCCCTTGTAATATAGTTTTTGCACACAGGTTGATAGGGGACAATCCAGACCCATTTCCTTTTAACCATTTTTAGGTTGGTTTACTTAACTTGCACATGAATCAGCCTTTACCTTACTCTTACCTATATTGCAGTCTGTAGCAGGGGCTGTCTTTCCCCACTATCCACATGGTGCCCAAAGTATCTTCCAGGTCAGGAGGCTAGGACCCAGACTTCGAAGCAGCAGTCCTGGTCTTTGAGCTTGTATTTGCTGCTTTGTTCCTAGGGACCTCCTGTGGACATTTGTTAGACTCCTGCTTGTCCTACCAGAAAGTGATCCAGCACTGCTGCTCTCCATACCTCATGTTGGGTACCAGGTTGCAACAGCCCAAATACCTCTTCTCTCACACTAGCTCCTGCATGGTTCATGTACACCCTGCATGGAGTTGCTGTGTTTACTTCAAGCAATGACTTCACTCCCAGCCCTTGGGAGTGGGGAAGGCAGCCTAACATTGCAGGGACCCACAAAGGCTATATTGGACACAGGGGAAGGAGGGCAACCGCTGGAACACCAGCACTCTGGTCCCCGCAAAATGGGAACTGGAGCAGCTTCATAATGCCACCAGATGCCCACATAGCGGCACACTTTAAACTAAAACATGTCCCGCGACGCTCACATATTTTAGGTTTAGTGGGGTTTTTTTGAGGCTCCATGCAGAACCAGAAGGGTAATTTATGCAATATTGTAGTTAGCCTGATTAAAAATTGGTTCTGCTTCTACACGGCACACTGTTGTAACTCATTTGGTCTCTGGGAGATATTATGTACAAATGACATCGTCTCATTTTTTTTGCAGTGCGTCTAACGTCTGATTGCAACAAAGGTTATGTGAAGGTCAAACAGGTACGTCTCTTTGCTGTATGTTCATTTTGAGGTGTAAAACCAATAACTTCAAGGTCATTTTAATGTTATTTACAATAAACATATATCAAATTTGGGTAGCTGCAATGCAAGTGACTGTTATTTAATCTGGCTTTAAGATCATTAACTGAGTTTTTAAATGTTTCTAATGTGAACAAAAATCTGAGCTATTTATTCTTTTTTCTGCCTGAAAAGCTGACTCTTTAAATGGCTGAAAATTTCAGCCTTTGGAACTAATTCACAATTCCATATTTTGTTTACAGTTTGTCTGGAAATCATACCTTTTAACATGTAATCGACATTCTCATTATATAGTATGTTAACTACAGAAATGCCCACTTATCTTCTCCTGGGCACTGAAGTAAATACACCTTTTTGAGCTCTTTTAAAAGAATGGATACGTGCTACATATATTGCTTTTCTGTGTGACTTTATTTTTTCTTGTAAATAATAGTAGATGATTGTCTATTTAATGTAGTTTATTCCATTGTTTGGCATATCGTTTATATGCTTCACATCTAATTTTGCATTTAGGATGGATGCAATCCAAATAGATTGACTTTCTTTTACCTCCACCTGGGGTACTCTGCTTACCATGGATTTGTATGAGGGAACTTGTAATAGGCACTCAAATAGTTAACTTTCCTGCTGACATGACATGCTGTATCTCCTCTGCAACCCTGTTTGAACTTCAGTGTATGTTTGAGTGCCAGACAGTAGGACTTCTGGCATGCTGTGCTGTAGCCATTTCCTTTTTAAATGTTAATTAATACCTTTTTAGAAGGTGTATGTGCTATAGGCAGCACAGCTTATGTAGGTTTTCCAGCATGATGTACCGGAGCGCAGCAGCCACGGACAAGAGAACTCTTCTGCAGGGATGTTTCTGGTAAGGGGACTGCTGTTACCCTGGCCGTTCAGACACCAGCGCTGCCTTCTGGCAGTGAGCGCCACATTTCTGTATGCCAGACGCCATTTTGGAATATACCGCGTGTCTGCTGCATTGGAGGGGGCACTTGACTCGGACCAAAAATGGAGCAGCTGCTATTGGAAAGCCTATAGATAAGAGGCCAGTAGGGCTATGCTAACAAAAGCCCGCATTTTGCCTGTATGCATCGGGCTGCCTGAGAGGGGAGGGAGCTATTGTATTTCCTAGGTACCAACCCAGGAAATACAAGGGAGACACCTATGTACAGTCAAAGGACTGGAGAAAAGGCTACATTCTGCCTCTATTTCTAGACAGGTGGCAGGTAATGGGGGCAAATCATTACCTTGTTATATTTCAGATAAGGTAAAAGCTTCCCAGTGGATCTATGTATGCTATTGTTTTGGAGTAAACTTTGTGCCACATAAACACTAAAATACAAAGTATACACTGGGACATATGTGTCATGGGTGTATGTATAGATGTATGTAATGTTTTTGGGAGGTACTGTGGGGTAATTCACAGACAAAACCATATCCTCTAGAAAGTTATTTTTATTTCCTTTTCTTTAAAAAAAAAAAAAAAAAAAAAGTTTTCTTTTCTATTTGAGCTGTTACCTTCTGCTTCTATACTACGCAGGCTGGTAATAGGGGGAACATATTACCTTGTTATATAACAATGTCAGGCAAGGGTAAGATACCCCAGACTAAATATTAAACCTGCTCCAAATGTAAAGTAAAGCTTCCTAGTGGACAGTCGTACACAGGGGCGGACTGTGGTGCGGGGGCCTGGGGTGAACAGGCGCAGGGTTCTGCGCCACAGCAGTTGGAGGAACCGGCATGGGCGGTCACGCTGGTGCAGTAGGTGTCCGCACTGACTCAAATGCTTGCCTGTCTTGCGGAGATCCCAGCATTCGCTGTGGTACTCCCCCCGGCTCCCTCCCCTTTAGCCCCTTCTGCTGCAGCATTGCCATCTGCAGCAGGGCTTGATCTTAACCTGAGCCTTGGTAGTCAGGCATTCACCTCTTGTTTCAGAGGCCCCTCTCGGAGAGCCTGCACGGTCCATGTCCTTAGTTAAAGGCCTGGACCGGTTCTATCGGTTTCTGGACACTCCCAGAACCCAAGCACGATGCTGCAAGTGTCATGGGTCTACTCATCCTCTCTTCACACTTTCTGGTTCAGAGGAGTCTTTGGTGGAGGAAGGTGAAAAACAAAAAGATCGTAAGAACAGGAAGGTATCCTGTTCTGAAGGAGTCAGATGTTAGATGCAGCCTTGAGAGTCATAGATCTCTCTGACAAACAACTAAATTCTGAACGTATTGGCCTCTTAAGCAAGGGATTATCCTTCTCACCTTTATAAGAAAATGAATCAAAAGGATTTGACACTTTTTTCCAGAAAACTCCTAAAGAAGATTTCTGAAAATAAAAAGTCTGAAGCAGCACAATCAATGGATACCACTTTAGGAAATAAACAATATTAATCCCCAGATAACAAATCTGGTAAACTCATAATTGACTACTAATCTATGGGCTCAATAAATATTATTCCAGATCATTAATACTGCCAGATAAAAAACTATATTACATGAAGGTGTTTATAATTAAAGAATTGTGAGATCACAAAGCTATTGCAGCTGGGTCTGCATCTTAATTATCACAAATCAATATATATTCAGTCTTTGTTTTTATTTTCGTTATATGTATGAAACTATAAAAAGAAAATAATTTTTAATATGTTCCAATAAAGTTTGTTTTTAATAAGTTATAGTATCCCGTAGTGGCTCAATATATACTTATTTTTCTCTTTTGTTGGACAATGTATTTGGGTGCACCCCTTAGTGATACTAAAATTACAGAATTTTTTAATTCAACTACATAATTAGTAAAATAGGGGATGTGTTATAACTGAAATTCAAACTAATAACTTGGTGCCGTTAACCTCTCTATGAACCTTCAGGGAGTCAGGGCATTGAGGATCTGGTACTGGCAGTTTGCCAGACATTGAATCTATTGGATCTAGAGGAACCTCGGTCAGACCTAGGCCTCTTTAAGCGCAGGAAACGTCATGTTGTCTGTTTTTCGGCATCAGTGGAACTTGCTGAGTCAGCTTGGAAGCAGCCAGATCATAAGTTTGTTATACCACGCAGATTTCCAGTCCTATATCCTCTGGAGGCATTAGAAACTGCCTGCTGGGGATAGGTTCCAAAGGTGGATATGCCAGTGGCCAGACTGGTCCACCATACTACTCTTCCAGTGCCGGGTTCTTCTGCACTCCCTGACACCACTGACCGCAGGGTGGAGAGTTTTCTTAAATCCACCTTCCTGGCGGCAGGTGCCTCACTAAACCCTATGCTGTCTTCAGCGTGGGTCGCTGGGGCAATGGAGACCTGGGCTGACCAGCTAGTAGCAGGTTTACAAGACTCAGATTTTCTGATTGGTGAGAGGCCAGACCATTAAGAGCAGGTCCTCTGTGGCCAGAGGTCATTCCCAGAGTGGTAGAGCCCTACAACATCCAGACCCCAGGCTGATGGACCCTTCGCCTCTCCGTGACTGCAGGGGTAGGGGGGTGTCTGCTGTGGGTCACAATTCTTAGAGCGGCGTCCTCACAGAACTTGAGAGGTGTGATCATTCAGGGGGTCAAAATAGCTGTTGTTCTAGGGTCACCCCCCCATTGTTCTTTTCACATAACAATGACACTAAATTGAAGCCAGGCTGTCACTATGCTTCTTTCAGCAGGTCATTTGCCGAATATGACCGGGAGAAGGTTCTTTTCACTCCCTTAACCCGTCAAACCTCTCCTCAAGAGATGGCTGGGCATGAAAGTTTACGCTCTTCAGATACAAATCCCCTGGGGGGGTGGGGGGGGTGGCTTAGTCTCGCTACTTCCTGAAGGGCTCCTTCAGCAGGCAGAGGAACTTTCCATCCCTTAGGGAGTCCCAGAAGTTGCTGGCCTTTGTAGGGCAGTTTCTAGTGAGCCTCAGGGTTCCTGATTGGCCCAGACACATCCGGTCCACAGACATTCTAAGCAGGGTAGCAGTTCAAAAAAGGTTTCTGCTCCGTTGAGGCGACCTGTTGTGGCTGGGCCTGGTTCTTTTTCAGCATCTACCTCTGTGGGTTTTGATGGCATGGTCTTTGAGGCCAAACTCTGGCGATCCAGAGGGCTTTCCTCCAGAGTGGTAGCACCATACTGCGAGCCAGGAAACCGACCTCAGCTCGCATTTATTACAGAGTGTGGCATACCCAACATTAAGTGGTGCGAACGAAGACTCTGCCACTCGACTAATTTTCATCTTTCCAGTATCCTAGCCTTTCTCCAAGATGGTTTGGATGAAGGTCTGTGACTTGGGTCCTGAAAGGTCCAGTTGTCGGCCTTATCTATCTTTTTCCAGCTGAAATTAGCTGATATTCCGGAAATAAGAACCTTCCTTCAAAGTGTCCTGTATATACAGCCCCTTATGTTACGCCTACGGATCCCTGGACCTAAATTTGGTTCTGACCATGCTGCAGAAGTCCCCCTTTGAACCAATGGGTTCAACGGAGCAGGGCTGGCCGGCTCCGAAGTAGACCATCGCTTGGTAGATTACGTCCACAATCAAACAAGCCTGTTTCCGTTACGATCGGCCTTCCGCCCATTCCACCCGCTCAGTGGGGCTTTTTGGGCTGCGCATAACGGGGTCTCGGCAGATCAGCTCTGCTGGGCGGCCACCTGGTCCTCTGTCCATACCTTCACTAGTTTTTATCAATTTAATGTGTTTGCATCCCCGGACGCAAGTTTCGGCCGCACAGTGCTGCAGACCGGACTGTGAGAGCGGTCCCTCACTTAGGGGGTCCGTCCCCATGGTAAGCAGGGTCCCTCAGGTGGAGGTAGGAGAAAAGAGGATTTTATACTCGTGTTAAATCCATTCTTTAATGTTGAGGAAAACCTTAAGGGGGGACATTTATGAAGATTGTGCAGAAAAATGTGTTTCCCATAGCAACCAATCAAATTCTGTAATTTTCAAAATACTATTTAGAAAGTGAAAGGAAAAATCTAACTGGCTTCAATGAGGTCACAGAACTTTTTTTCTTCTGTTATCTTTTGAAACAGTTCTCATAAATGTTTCTGAGTCTTGTAGTAATCTGTTTCCCATTTTTTATAGCATATATTCATTACAAGAAAGCATAAATAAAATAGTTTAACAATAATCAGAATTTTAATGTCTTGTTTAGATCGGAACTAATCCAACCAGTGTTGACTCAGTGGATATCGGTAAAGATCAAGAAGCGAAGTTGTCTCCTGGCCATGTTTTATATATGGTCGATAAGCTATTCCCTTACACGGTAGAGTTTGCCAAAAAACCAGAAGACTCCGACTCAAAACCACTCCAGCAGAAAAACAGTGCCAGGAAGAGGTCACATGAGAGTTCTCTAAATGTGAGCATGGAAATCTTGTCAAAGTGCACAAAACTGCAATCTGATGATGTGCTAAACTGCAGTAAGAGTGTGGATAACGCCAGTGCTGAAAAGAAACAACATGGTTCCGAGGTATGCAATGCCAAGGTTTATGTTACAGATGGTTTAAGAAAAAAACAGCCTTTACCATAGGTTTATTCTGGATAATTTAAGAAAAATCAATAGACAGAGAGAGATGGTAATAAGGAAATATGTATTTAGTGCTTTTAGTCTAGACCAAAAAACATCTACCAGTTGCTGTGAATTAATGTCTTAGTAGAGCTCAAAAGGAGAACGAAAATAGATTTTGCTTATATTTGCTTGTATTTTTGTAATGTAATGAAGTTGAGACAAGAGATGATTGGGGCATCAGTATCGTTATGCTTTAGGGGTAGACCCTATGAATAAAGAGCCCATGATCCTTTATCTACTCCACTGCGTAAGACAAGACCTGCAGCATTCACAAATACCCATGGAAAAAGGGGGACCAAAGTGATTCCTGAACAATTTTTTCTAGGTTAACCAGTGGAAGAAAACTCACTTTTTCCCAACAAGGGTCTAGTTTTAATTGAATATCCTATGGTTTCATTATACACTGCATTGAAAAAAATACTTCCTTTAGAGTAATTTGGACATGAAAAATCTGCCAAGGATGCAGATGAAATATAGTATACATAAAGGAAAGGGTTATCTAACTGGACTGCAATATCATAAATGTTTCACATTATTGGGATAAACTGGACCAATGGTACAGTACTAGGCATCAAACAATTGGTTAATATGTTGCATATAGATATAAGAAAAGGTTCATACATTTTTTTTTGGACAATTTGTTGTTTTCATAAACCACACTTAAAATCTGGATCGTAGATATGCAACAGGATATAATTTGTAAATATTTAAAAAAACAAAAGCTTCGGGAATGACTATGCTTTATTATTAAACATTGACAAAAGCTAAAAATACAGTGGAATTGTTTACGGTGGAAAACATTTGCGTTAAAACTGCCTAATTTTACAAAAATGCTTTTACTATCGGTACAAATTTTTGTGATAAACCTTTACTCCCGAGTCATAACCAGTAACCTGGTGTCCCCAATTACGATTAGAGAATAAAAGGTTTCAATATTGGAAAAGCAATAGTTTTATATTTCCTGACAGAGCTACCAAATTTCCATTTCTGTTACTAAAGCTTTTCTCACTCCTGTACCACAAGTCTGTTAGGTTACAATTGATCCTGTCATTTCTACCTATTTATGTGTTTAAAATATACATAGCATAACAAAGATGCAAATATTCCAATTCCTCCTTCTCCACCAGTACTTCACTAACCAACTTACCCTATCACTAAGCTGGCATAATTTCAGTAATTTTGAATATGTATGTGTATGTATATCATATAAGTTCTCATAAGTAACTGATTTACTAATGTCACTAGCCTGGCTACATAGTTCTGTGTGGATTCAGTTGAAAATTCTGATTCTTTTAAGTCTTAAACAATGCTGCTACTTCCTGCATATACCTCCCCCCTCCACTATCTCGCCTGTTTCTTTGATCTGCCAAGGTCTAATGCTGACCACATACATTCCAGTTGCTGAATGATAAGATCTGTAGGTAGTTTAACCTTTTAAATTATGCAGGCTACATAAAAAGTACTTTCTTTAATGCATGGAAACAAGGCAGAGGTGAAAAGCCATGCATTAAAGTAAGTACTTGTATTACAATGTTGGCTTTGAACATGTGCCTTGCAATCGCGTTTTATCACTCTTGCCCTATCCAAATGTTAATAAGATGTCTCTAATTTTCTATCATGTCTTGTTACCTTTGAGTTTGTGCATTGACTTGCTTATTTGTTACCATGAAACACTAGCACGACGAGTGCATTGATTTATTATTATTCACGTAGTTGTGGAACCTTCTGTGCATTTTGTACTCATGTATAAATTTGTTTATTGCCTAGATTAAAAACCAAGGACACTGGAGTCAAGGGCTAAAGGCTTCCATGCAGGATCCAAATATGCAGGTGCAACTGAATTCTATAATACAATAATCTTGTAATAATTTACTGTTGATTATATATGACCTACAGTGAAATATAAAGTAAAAAGTTCCATGACACATAAAACAATAAGCCATAGGCCCAGTGTTGTCATAAAGGGCTTTTAAGTGACTTCTAATATCCTTTATAAGTAGGGAATTGGACATTATTACCATCAGTACATGAGTATTGATTTGTAAAGAAAATAAATATCTTCGTATTGTTATCATTGTACTCAATTACTTATTCAGTATATATTTGCTAAAAGGAGAAAGGCAAGCTGTCACAGAGCTGCACTGTAGAAACAGTATGTGGCTTTCTTTGTCAGCTTGGATATTGGTTGTGAGGCCGATTTGCAGATTCTTGATTTTTCTTGTTGGGTGCAACCCTGGGTGTTTTGAGGCCAGTGTAGTCTCTGACTTCAGAATGGAAGAGTGAGTAATAGATAGATAGATACTGTATATATCAGCACGGTGGCAGCACGGTGGCAAAGTGGTAGCACTTCTGCCTCACAGCGCTGGGGTCATGAGTTCAATTCCCGACCATGGCCTTATCTGTGTGGAGTTTGTATGTTCTCCCTGTGTTTGCGTGGGTTTCCTCCGGGTGCTCCGGTTTCCTCCCACACTCCAAAAACATACTAGTAGGTTAATTGGTTGCTATCAAAATTGACCCTAGTCTCTACCTGTCTGACTGTATGTGTGTATGTGTGTGAGTGCGTGTCTATATCAGGGAATTTAGACTGTAAGCTCCAATGGGGCAGGGACAGATGTGAATGAGTTCTCTGTACAGCGCTGCGGAATCAGTGGCGCTATATAAATAAATGATGATGATGATGATGATGTATATAGTAAATTATCTTTGTTACTGTTTCACATCACTAGTCAACATTGATAAGGGGATATTTGAGATTGGTTTGTACATCTATTCACACCCTTCTGTATTATATTGTATATTGGTGAGTAGCCTTCTCAAGTTAAATTATGGGCTTAAATATAATGAAGTGATTTAATAAACTTCAAGATACAGTATTGCATTTAGTATTAAACGTTTTGTATGCAAAGTAATAACACGTCACTGTATAACAATATTTGAAGTCCAAAGACTTTTCAAATGGTCATTCGTTGGTGATGTTAGGATATGTAGTAGAGGGAATATGGTCACTTGGAAGCCGCGCTATTAGGATATTTGGCAAGCTATTTTGGGGTTCCCTCTCATGGGGGAATGGAGAGGGCAGTATTTTTTTTTCTCCTGTCTTGTGCAGCATATACTTTATTAATAAAACAACACATTTCACTAAGGATGAAATATGGCACTACAGTGTAGTTTTGCAGGGAAAGGATTATAGTGAACTGCCTAAAATGACTTGTGGGTGCATAGTTTAAGAACCTTATATAATAAACTACTCAATGGAATCATTACCTGTTCTAGCTACGCTGAAATAATATTATATACAAATGCCTATAAAAATATTAAAGTGCTTACAGCACTGAAAAATTTAATTTATCTCTCTTTAATATAGGTCTTCAAAGATGATAAAGTTGTGGTGATTAAGGACAAATACCCCAAAGCACGTTACCATTGGCTGGTTTTACCATGGGAATCAATCTCCAGCCTGAAGGTGTTGCGAGCAGAACATATAGAGTTATTACAGCACATGCATTCAGTGGGGGAGAAGATTGCACAACAGCATTCAACTCTCAGCAGAGCACAATTTAGATTAGGTTACCATGCTATTCCAAGCATGAGGTGAGATATCCATAGATAGTTATGGTTTTTTCATAGCAGCTTAGAAAGAGATATTCAGTCAGCCCTTATGGAATTTAAAACACCAAAATATTTGGTCTATTTAATATAGACTTTAGACTAATATTGTAATTGTATGTGTTTTACTGCATTCACTCTAGCCAATGTTTAGTTATAAGAGTAATGTATTACTTTACCTCTTTGCTCTCTAAAAATGCCTGTACCAGTTGGAGCACTTAAACACATTAACTGCTAATAGCAACAATTACAGTTTAAATTTGTTTGTACTGCAATTTACAAAGCTGCAATAACAGAGGAGTTACTTCATAACTGTAACTTAATGCTACTTTCTAAACATTTTTTTCTTGGTGTATGTACTTATTTTGTTTATTGTTGTAGCCATGTTCATTTACATGTCATCAGTCAAGATTTTGATTCTCCTTGCCTTAAAAACAAGAAACACTGGAACTCTTTCACTACTGACTATTTTTTAGATTCTGAAGGTAAGACCTGCCAGTTTTCATAAAAGTAAAATAAAAATCTAGCCTATTAGATTAGATGGTTAGTAGATAGTGTACATTTAAAAACCCATTAGCGTTTTAAACAGGGCTGATGAAAGAAAAGGATTGTGCATCCACCACCAACATAGTCAAGTAATTTAAAAGCACGAGTGACTTACAGCAATTACCTAGTTATGAAAGAAATTTTCATATTTCATAGTGTCTTCCATGCACTCCTTGTACCCACTGATTGCAGGTTTCACGTACTTAAAAATTCAAGGCACTATAAATGTCAGTAATTTACTCAATGTTGTGACATACATATATAGAAATATTGTGTGTGTGATAGGGTAGGAGCTGCACTATTTTTCAGTGCCATCTACTCCTATCATGGGACCATCTCCCAGTATGATGCCAGACTTAGCTGCACTTACTCTCCACTACCTAGTGTTTGCTCTGAATAGCTGCATTTACCATTACTCAAGCACTGGTATTTGAGTTTTTGAAGCCTGGGGATGTATTGTTTTCTGGAAACCGGAAGGCAACCATGACCTGTTTTATACGTAATAGGGTTCATTTTCAAACTAGTAAATGTAGCTCCATAGCTCTCTTTATTATGCATAAAAGCACTTATTGATTAGCACATACCTCTTCCTGGTTTAGGTAGTCCTCATGCAAGTGGTTTCTGTGACAGTTTGTGGGACTACAGGTTTAGACAGAATTACAAATGATGGAAAATATAAAAATAACAATGAAAGTCTTGACTACTAACACTTTACGACTGCAATGTGAGTTCATAAAATAGAGTGTTTGAGCTTAATTTACATATTTAATAATTGAGTGAACTGAACAGTAGGACTTTATTACGTGTCACTTTTATACATTTGCATATTCTTGTTGTATTCATAGAACTATCTCATCCAGAAACACTAATTTTTGCATGTGGGGGCTATATGAGGTTCAATTGTGCACGTAAACTTATAATTCGCAAGAAACACCTCATCTGCACAGTTCCGTAAGCCTTTCCCATATGACAATGCAAAGTTATGCACCAACCCAGACAGCTGACTCGCATCTTGACCTGCTAATTCATGCCCTTCTCAGATAAGTCTGTGCAAAAATAGATACACAATGACACAAAGGCACTGCAGCCCCACATTTTTGCAGCTTTATAAATTACTTTTTGTACTACAGGGTGCCCTGACAGTGACGCCTAAACTAGCTCTCCAGTAAATGTGATTGGTGAATAGCAAGGACTAAAGTGGTAGGCAGGCTGGGAGCTTTAAACACATCATGATGTCAGAATTGTTCCACATATAGCAACATCGTTCTTAGTTTCTTCCATACAAATTGTATTCAAAAGTGTGTTATATATATACATAATTCTCCATTTGATCTCAATGTTTCACAAGTCTCATTTCTGTAAATATACATGTTCATATATTTGTTTTTTCTCCCCCTAGACGTGATTGACATGATAAAATTAAGAGGAAAGGTTACAGTGAAAGATGGAGTCTCTGAGCTTCTGAAATCTTCTCTTCAGTGTAATGTGTGCAGATTGCCTCAAGCCACCATCCCCCAGTTAAAGGGACATCTGAAGAAGCACTGGACTTCATAGCATTGTAGCATTTGTAAAATGTGGATGTATATATTACTGTACACTTAGTCAATCTGTTACTTTGTGTCTTCCTTGCATTAAAATGTTTGTTGTTTTCCTTTATTGTGTTACGTTTCCAATACCGACCCTCTTTAAAGTGAAAAATTGATATTAACTTTAGTCCTATTATGGGAGGTGTGGACCAAAGCTGATCCTAGGTTCCAGGTGTCATGCAGATTTATCTCTCTCCAGCGAGGACATGGTATAATGGGAGTCACAGCCTAGGGTGGATGTCCCAATTGTGTGGTTGTCTAATGCTACCCTCATTCTGATTCTGACTGCTGCAGCCCTTAGGGATAGCATAGATAAGAATATCGAAGCCACCCTTATGTATGTTTACATTGCGGTGGGGGCCTTCCTCAGACCTATCTTAACTTTGGCTTGGGTCAATAAAGCAGTTGAGAAGTGGTGGGAGCAACTGGCGTAATGTTTTCTGTCAGATTTGCAAACTTGATTGAGCACATCAATGAGGCATCCAAATAAGTGGAAAATGTTGCTTTGGATGCTGGGCTCATTGGGGATAGGATCTCAGCCTCTGCAGTCTCGAAATGTGCCCACTGACTTAGGGCCTGGAAGGTGGACACAGAGGGCCTGAGTCATTAAAGAAAGGAAAGCATAACAGAGGACTAACTTTCCCCTGGGCAAAACCATGTTGCATTGGAGGGGGGAGTAAATTTAAAATGTGGGGACAGACTTATAGTTTGGGTAGGACATGACCTAGATTGACTTTAAATTTCAGAGTAAAAATAAAGCTATTGTTTGTGTGCTAGATGAAAAAACAGCCAGTATTTAACTTCTGTGCAAAATAATAAACTTAGTTGCAGCCCTTGCATTGTAACATGGTTTTCCCCAGAGAAGATTTACGCCCTTTTTTGCATTACTTTCTTTAATGAGTCAGGCCCAGAGTGTAAAAGGACTCTGAAATTGCCAACAGAACTGGATGAGTTTATTAACCTGGCCACTGAGGCAAAGAGTCCTTTTCTATGGTCAATACCCCCAAACCTAAGGTTTAGTTCCTATTGTTCCCCAGTAAGAAAAAGGTATCAAAATTCCAGAGGATAATCCTCCACTCCTCGTAGAGGTCAGCTGAGAGGGAAACAAGTGTGGACAGTTAAGCGGTTAGCTCCACAGGCAAACAGTTGGCATGCAAGACACTGACCAATGAACACCTGTGGTTAATGCCTGTTTGTCTTCTGGGACCAGTGGTTCTCTTTCCTCCTCAGTTTCATGGGTGAAAGGAATAATAGGTGGGGGGTAGATAGATATCAAGGGTGCATATTTGTATGTTGCAATCTGCTAAGGACACCTGTGTGTTCTCAGATTTGACATTCAGGCCCATCATTTTTAATTTCTGCCAAATTGTTCACAAAAATCATGGCAGTGATGGCTGCCCTGCTGAGGTCAAGGGGATTGACTGTCATTCTGCCACTAAATAGTCTGCAAATCATGACAGGATCTCTGACCTTGCTGTAAGCCCACAAGCTAGAAAAGACCTTATAATCTTATGGATATTCAATTGCAAGAAACCCAACTTAGCCTTTTATTTGGCAAGCTTTGAAAATTTCTAGGAAAACATTTTCTTGTAGGACTGTATGCATGTACCATCTAGTGATCAATATTGGAACTTATGAAAACTGACTACTGTAACCATACATTTAGATGTTTGTTGAGAATGCCTCTGCCAAGAAGAGAATAAATATATAGACATTATTACATAAAGGTAATGAGAAATTCATGTTGCTTGAGAGTAACATTGCAAAATAAAGGGTTAACATCCCCCCAGCGGATGGTTTCTTGGGGCTGCTGTTCGTTACCTGAGAGCGAGCAGAAGATCCTTTCATTACATGGGCTTGTAAAGTTATGTAGCTCGCAGACTGACATCTGTTAAATTTTACATAGAGATCTTAGGGAAAAATAGTCTTAACCTTCATGGTGCAGTTTACTGGGTACTACTCAAGGGGGATCCAGACTGAACTTTATATTGAAGTGGAACAAGTGACCCGATTATCTGATCAGCCAGTTCAACAGAGCCAGACTTCATAGGTGACTCAGTTGCTCCTCTGGTGGCTAATGGTGAGCAACCTCAACGGGATGCCTGCTTACCATCTGGGATTAAACTTTTTACTGTGGACTCCAGCCATTGTTGCTAGGTAGGTAATCATTCTTCAGTGCCACTTTCAGGGTATTTGGACTCGTAAGAGGCATCAAAGCTTGCGATAAATGTGTCGGAACCAATAGAGGTGTTCAACGCTCTAGACACGTGACTCCATCTTTATTGAGGAAATACCATAAAGATTAATTCACAGACCATGGTGGTGACATACCTCAACTATCAGACTCCCAGAACTCCCTTCCCATGAGAGGAACCAGCAGAATAATGTGAAGAGTAGAGTGGATTTTTGCCGCAATTGCGGCTGTGTTTATTACAGGCGCAGAAAATGGGGATGCGGATTTTCTTATCAGGAAGTTTTCTCACCTGGAATTCAGACAGATATTGACATGTAGCATTTCAGTTAAACCAAAAGGTGTATTGCTTTTGCCAAAAGCACAAGAGATCCAAAAGTGTTGTTGGTAGATGCCATGTTATGTTGGTCCCTTGGAACGGTCATCCGATTTACCTGTTTTATTCCATAGCAGTGCTTTGACGGGCCCTAAGGAAGGTAAAAATAAACTACAGCGTTCAGGTGATTCTGGTAACACCTGACTGGTCAAGAAAGTTGTGGTACACATACGTTCTCAACATTTTCTTTTAGAAAAAACTAGCACATTTACCAGATACATGTGTAAACTACATTCATCCCCCAATAGCTCTTTATGATTTCAAACTGGTGTAAACTGCCTTAGAACATCCTCCTTTCAAACCTTTGGTTTTGGTGGAGTTAAAGTTCCTTATCTGGAAGACAAATTTTATTTTGGCTATCTCTTCAGCTAGGAGAGTGTCAGCTGGGGGCTTTGTTTTGTAGGTGTCTTTATCTCATCTTTTGTGAACACGTACACCTGTCCTCTGTTCTGTGGACTACACCTTTTGAGACCAAAGTGGTCAAGTTGTATCTAAACCAGGACATTGTGATTCCGGCCTTAGATGGTGTTGGTCTCTGAAAGACACAGACCCACACACTCACACGTTTTTATTGCATTGTGGGGACCCATGTGTGGAACCTGGCGTATAGGGACACTCCTTTCCTAATGCCTTGTTAACAGATCAATCACTTTCATCCGTCAGAAGCTTAGAGAAATGGGCAGGCTACTGCTACAGACCAGAAGAGCTACCTCTTTGGAGAGGATTGGAGACTGTACCGCTCCATCCAAATTTCTGCACGTAGTCGACGTTGTGAAGCTGGTAGCTGGCTATGGCGAGGAGACAGGTACATTTAAGACCCCCTTGCTGGCACTCAAGATCGGACATTCATATGCTTGTCTTCACACACATATGAATGCAAGTACACACACACTGTTTCTCCACATGCCTACTTCTATGCATGGTACATTTCCTAACATGGGTGAAAGAGATCTCACCATTACACCAACACATGGATTTGTTGACTATAAACCAGAGGAGATTAGAAATTAGGTCCCAAAAGACTGTCTCATCTTTCCTCTATTGTATGTTCCCAGTTGTGTGTGTCAAAGTCACTGTCCTCCACCATTTGCTTGCACTTATGCCTATTTTGGCTTATATGTTGAGATATCTGTTTATATTTTTCTTTTGGGCAACCAGGGTCCAAGGGGCATGTGCCCCTTAGGCCAGTCCCATAGTGGGCTACCTTGGGTTGGGTCACTGGGCCACCTGCATTTTTTTCCCCCCCATCTTTAAAATGTTCCTTATAGGTTGCTGAGTCGAGTCTTGCCCCCCAGGTTAAAATTTGTCAGCCCTCCCTCCTCTGTGGGTAACCATATGTCTATTCAAGAGTAATTGCAGCACTGGAATCAATTTACCTTCTTTAAAGCGTTACAAATATACTATCTTAAATCACAATTATCTGGTCTTACAGAATGAAACTTTTAGGTACCAAAAAATAAATCACAACTGATTAATTTTGTAATTTGTCTTCTGCTTTAGCGGTACTAAGCATATTTTGATATTAGAAAGAAATAGCACTTGTTTTCTATCTTCCAATATTGTACTAGGGTTCTGGGTAGAAGCAAAGTAAATTTAAATTTCAGAAGTAAAAAGTGTATTTTGATGATAAGAATTGTTCATCTACAGACATTTGTTAACCAAATAGCCCCCTTCTTTTACTACATTGCATCAAAAATCTCTGAGACTTTTAACTTGAGTGATTCTCTCACATTTGTGGCTTAACTTCTGAATATTTAAATTAGACTGCTTTTTGAAAAGATCGATTGCATTGCCTAGTGTGACATAATCAGGGGAATAGATACCATCTCCTGGGGAAGATGGCGACGAACAGCAGCAGTAAACCACACAAGTCCAAAGGTTTCAGTTTAAAGCCACAGCTAGTTTTATTTACCAGATTGCAAACAAAACATAACAAACCAAATCCTAGCCATCTAGTTACTAAGTAATACATTTGTGGAGGCCCTCTCTCCTGTGCAGGACCTTATGTCCGACACACAAATCAAACATGTATTGCTTCTCACCACAGCAGGGTGTCTCAGGAGGCAACTCACCTCCACCCCAGGTCTGAGACAATGATTGCATATTCTAGCTGCCTTTTCACAGGCACATCACAGGTGCATTTCTTGATCAGTCTGTTTAGAGATTGGCAGGCCAGAAGACCCAGACTGGGCCTTACGTATGGAGCCCACTCTCCATAAATAACACCAGGGGCACTTATCATGTTTTGTTACCACATAGAAACACCCTGTAGGAAGCTTCTCCCACATATCTACACTTTCTCCCTGGTGTTTTAACGTACACAATGCTGGAAGCCTGGAATACATACATCTGCTATTTAGCCTCCTTCCAGTGACTGTCACACTAGTTTAAACACCTTCAGTTCTGTGGTCCTAACTGACTTAACTATGTGCAGGACAAATGCATCTATGCACCCAATTGACTATGGATAGTTCACAGATCTTTCCTTTTTACATAACGCAGACACAGTGTACTTAAGAGCACAACCCAGAGGAAGCCTGCATTAATCTTAAGGGCGAAACGCATTTGTTAACCTAAATTACTGATATTTTTTCTGCTGCCATTCATTCATCAGACTGGCAACAGGTGACAAGCTCCTTTTTAAACACCGTTATCCACCTTTCCACTAGTAAGATGACACCAGTTGTGGTCACAGCATAGCAATCAGATCCTCTGACACACCATGAGGAACAGCGACAAAAGCAGGATTAGCAGACTAGTGAGATGTAAAATCATCAAGGGACTGGGATCTGTGGGAATGAGTACCTGGAAGGGTAAGATTTATACAACCCTGTTCTATGTATTTTCCTCAAAAAGAGACTGCATTCTTAGGTCTTGGGCATCAGCAGACCTGTAAGATCCTGTGTCACATAACCTATATAAGTGAACTGTCAATGGGACAATCGTCTATAATCACGAATACTGTATCAAATCCATCCTCAAAAGGGTTATTGATTGTAATTTGATATGGATTATTTTTTTATTTGATGGCCCTAGAACCTTGACCAAGGTTAAACAAGGACTTTTCTGAACTATTCCTGTTTTGAACAATGATCAAACAAAAAAAAAAACCTATAGAGATTATTGCTTGATGATTACTATCCATCCTATTTCACAAATGAATTTTGGTTTGGACCCTATATATGAATTGAGACTATTACTCCTCATTGCCGGTTATAGCTTCTGTGCTCCAGTCTGCTGAGCTGCTTGTTCCTGTTCCTGTATCCTGATACTGCTACCGATTTCCCGTGTATGACCCCTGGCTTTGAATTGGACTTCGCTTGTGTTTCCTGTGACCCTGATCTTCGGCTTGTTTACCGTTTCTGCTGTCTGCCTGTGACCCCTGACCTCAGCTTGTTTACCGATACTGTTTATCTGCTGCCGGCCCTTGACCTCTGCGTGGACCTCACTCCTCTTGCCTGGGTTCTCCCCAGCCGGTACACACTTCACGATCCTCTGTCAGTCTGCGGCCCAGTCTGTCCCCACCATCAGGGGCTCCAGTGAACACCTGACCGGCAGAGTAGATTCCGGGTTGTGTTGTGCCGGCTGGAGGGGTTCCTAACATTATAACCGGCCACTAAGATGAGGTTGCGATGGATGGAAGCGGATCCACACCGTCTCCAGCACAGGCCTTAGCAGCCCATGTTGAGTCCTTGTATCAGATGATCCAGGGATTGGCTGAGCGTCTGTCGGTTCAAGAAGAAGCCGCAAAAACTTCTCAAACCACTCCAAGTTCCTCCTGTGAACCCAAGATGAATTTGCCGGATCGCTTCTCTGGAAATAGATCTCTGTTCCGGAATTTCAGGGAAAGTTGCAAGCTCTATTTCCGGTTGAGACCCCGTTCCTCCGGTTCAGAGCAGGAAAGAGTCGGGATCATCATTTCCCTCCTACAAGGTGACCCCCAGTCCTGGGCTTTTTCTTTGCCGCAGACCAGTCCTGCCATGCAGTCTGTAGACTCTTTCTTTGAGGCATTGGGTCTACTGTATGATGACCCGGATCGAGTTGCCTCTGTGGAAGCTCATCTACGGGCTTTGAAACAAGGTCGGCAGAAGAATACTGCGCGGAATTTCGTAGATGGTCACCTGATAGCGGATGGAATGACCCTGCCTTACGCAGTCAGTTTTGTTTAGGCCTGTCAGAACAAATCAAAGACTCTTTGGTGCAATATCCGTCTCCTACCTCACTGGAGGATCTGATGCACCTCTCCATTAAAATCGACAGGAGAATTAAAGAGCGAAAAACTGAAAAAGAGGCATCTTCTCCTCCATCTGTTCTGATTCCTGTTTTCACGGATGATGAGGAGCCTATGCAATTAGGAGCATATCGTCTCTCTTCTGAGGAAAGAGACAGGAGACGTTCGCAAGGTTTATGTCTTTACTGTGGCATAAAAGGCCACTTCTCCCGTTCCTGCCCAAATAAGTCGGGAAAAGACCATGCCTAGGGAATGAGGGTCACCTAGGTTCACCTAGGTCTGCAAATTATCTCCCCGAAAAATGCCGTATTAATCTCTGCACAGCTCACCTTCCGGGCTCGCTCTGTGGACCTGTCGGCCTTCATTGATAGCGGAGCTGCAGGCAACTTCCTTGATATCGGGTTTGCCCGCTCTGCCGGAATTCCGATGGTAAAACTCAAATCTGCTATTACTGTCTGTGGCTTAGACGGAAGTCCGTTGCCTGGTGGCAAGATTTCCTGGGAGACCCCGCCACTACAGTTGAAGACCGGAGCTCTCCATTCTGAGTCAATCACCTTCTTCCTGATAGATTGTTCATCGGTTTCTTTGATCTTGGGCCACCCATGGCTTTCCTGTCATAATCCTGTCATAGACTGGGTAAAAGGAGAGATTGTCCAGTGGAGTACTTATTGTACACAGTCTTGTTTGTCACTGTCTCTGCGTATGATTCAGCCTATTCCGGAGCGGCTTCCCTCACAGTATCATGAGTTCTGGGACATGTTCTCCAAGAAAGCTGCTGATACCTTACCGCCACATCGTGACTTTGACTGTGCCATCAAACTTATTCCTGGTTCCAAGTTACCTAAGGGGCGTTTGTATTCCCTTTCTGCTCCAGAAACAAAATCCATGCAGGAATATATCAATGAAAACCTGGAGAAAGGCTTTATCAGGCCATCTAAATCTCCCATAGGAGCAGGATGCTTCTTTGTATCAAAAAAGGACGGAGGGTTAAGACCCTGTATTGACTACCGGGGATTGAATCTTATCACAGTCAAGAACACCTATCCCCTTCCGCTCATCTCAGTATTGTTTGATCAGTTAAGAGGGGCTACTGTCTTCACTAAAATCGACCTTCGTGGAGCGTATAATCTCATCCGTATCAAAGAAGGAGATGAGTGGAAGACGGCTTTCAATACACACTCTGGCCACTACGAGTATCTAGTCATGCCGTTTGGCCTCAGCAATGCGCCTGCAGTGTTCCAGGACTTGATCAACGAGGTCTTTCGAGACTTCCTGGGTGGTTTCGTGGTCGTCTATTTAGATGATATCCTCATCTATTCCAAATCTTTACTCGCATATCAGACTCACGTCAAACAAGTCTTACGAAAATTGCGAGAAAACCACCTCTACGCCAAGCTGGAAAAGTGTGAGTTTGAGGTGCAGAAGGTATCCTTTTTAGGTTACGTAATCCCTTCTGAGGGATTTTCTATGGATTCAACAAAGGTCCAGGCTATTGTGGATTGGGTACAACCCAACAATCTAAAGGCGGTACAGAGGTTTCTGGGCTTTTCCAATTATTATCGAAGGTTCATTTACAACTTTGCTGACATTGTGGCTCCCATTGTCGCTTTGACCCGTAAAGGAATGGACCCAACTAATTGGTCGTCTCAAGCAGTAGCCTCATTCAAAAGTCTGAAAAAGGCCTTTATCTCAGCTGAGGTCCTTAAACATCCAGATCCAGCTAAAGCATTCTTTCTTGAGGTCGATGCCTCGGACGTCGGGGCCGGCGCCATCCTATCACAGAAGGATCCTCATACTAATCGTCTACACCCATGTGCCTATTTCTCCCGACAGTTCTCTTCAGCAGAAGCCAACTACGATGTCGGTAATAGAGAACTATTGGTCATCAAGTGGGCCTTCGAGGAGTGGCGGCATTGGTTGGAGGGTGCTTCGCATCAGATCTCGGTCATCACCGACCACAAGAACTTGCAATATATACAGCGTTTAAACCCTAGACAGGCCCGCTGGGCATTATTTTTTACTCGGTTTAATTTCCTGATCACCTACAGACCAGGTTCCAAGAATGTCCGGGCAGATGCTCTGTCCAGGAGTTTCATGGCACACCATGTTTCAGTTACTAACCCGGAGCCTATTATTCCTCCTTCCATAATCCATGCTGGGTTAACCCAAGATCTGAGTGTCACACTTCAGAGATTCCAGAGATTAGCCCCAGATGCTACTCCGCAGCAACGACTTTTTGTTCCAGTTCATTTAAGAAAGACGGTTCTTGTGGAAGCACATTGCAGTAGGGCTGCTGGGCACCCTGGAATTTTACAAGATGCTAGAAATCCTTTCCCGCATGGTCTGGTGGCCATCCATGTCTGCCGACATCAAGAGTCATGTCCTCTCATGTGAGATTTGTGCTAGAAACAAAGTTTCTAGGATCCGTCCACTAGGCCAATTAGTTCCTTTGGCCCCTCCTGCGAAACCATGGACTCACTTGTCTATGGACTTTGTAGTGGATTTACCACCTTCTGCAGGACACAACACGATTTGGGTCGCGGTAGACCGGTTCAGCAAAATGTCACACTTCATTCCGTTAACCAAACTGCCTTCCGCTCGGGATTTGGCTCTCTTATTCATTCAACATATTTTCAGGCTCCATGGACTCCCTACTGACATCGTCTCTGATCGGGGTTCTCAGTTTATAGCGCAATTCTGGAGAGCCTTCTGTACCCTTCTCGGAATCAAGGTCAGTTTGTCATCCGCCTACCACCCTCAGTCAAATGGGCAAACTGTAACCAGTCTCTAGAAAAGTTTCTACGATGCTACGGTGTGTCATTAACATCAGGAGTAGAAGCATGGACAGTAAGTAGGAGGCAAAGGAAGTAGAAAAAGAAAAGGATGGGGAAAGAAATAGAAAGCAACTAGCAAGGAGTAGTGGGGGAAGAGGCAGGACAAGTGTAAGAGCCTGTTGCCTATTTCTACATGTAACAGTCACCATAAAGGCACAGTGGTACTTCTCATCCCAACTCAAGGACAGTAGTTGGTATTGGGTGAATCAGTCTTGTGAAGCCATATCTGATCTTTCCGCCTCCTCCTCTTTCAAGTAACTGAGTGCATCATCAGCAGAAATGAAGTCCTTAAAGTCAGGACCATAGAAGAGCTGCAATAGAGTAGGGTAAAGCATTGCAAATATCTGCTTCTCCTTGATGAGCTCGGTGCAGATTGGGGAAAGTTACGACGTGCCTTTGTGTCACGGTCACTAAGGTTCTCGACCCAGAATTCTGCCAGTAGTTGTCACTACACTCGAGGCGCGGAGTCTAACGCAGCGGCTGGTCTTTTCCAGGGACCCACGGAAGAGGGTATGGGTTTTAGTGGCACCACTGCACAGGTCGCAGTTCTCAAGAGAGTGCGGCAGAGTAACAGAAATACATCTGAGATATAGGAGGATTGGGCAATCAGGATAATAGAACGTGATGTGACGCTTAGAGGATGTAGATAAAAACTTAAGAGCAGCGGAGAGGTGCAGATGGGGCAGGTGGTAGACACCACAGACGTAGAGATAGGATCTGGCCAATAGGAGAGATAATTCAGGAGATGCTACGGTGAACACCGGATGGCTAGGATTTACCACAGAGGTGGCGATGAGTATCCGGCCAATAGGAGATATAGATAAGTTCAGCAGATGGCTGGTATTTACCACAGTGGTGGCGATGATTATCCGGTCAATAGATGAGATGACAAGAGGTGTAATTATATTCAGTGGATGGCTGGTATTTACCACAGAGGTGGCGATGATTATATGGCCAGTAGATGAGATAATAAGAGGTGTAATTATATTCAGTGGATGGCTGGTATTTACCACAGAGGTGGCGATGATTATCCGGCCAGTAGATGAGATAATAAGAGGTGTAGTTATATTCAGCAGATGGCTGGTATTCACCACAGAGGTGGCGATGGAATTGTCCGGCCAGCAGATGATGTATAGCAAGCGCTGCAATGACCAGCGGAAGGCAGGTACACCACGGACCTGGCAGTGAAGTATCCAGCTAGCAGGTGAGATATAGCAGGTGCTGCAATGATCAGCGAGAGGCAGGTTTAGAACGGACGTAGCGGTGAAGTATCTGGCCAGCAGGTGAGATGTAGCAGGTATTGCGATGATCAGCGAGAGGTCTGGAGACGCTGAGAGGAACAGGGACCACAGGAGAGTAGAACACGGCGAACACAGCGAAGTGAGGATCAAAGAACAGACAATTAGGAGGATATCATAGGTGCCTTAAATAGTGGAAGGCTGACAGGTAGCAAATATGAAGTGAGGAAAGGTTTTAAAGTTCCTTCTGGTCTGCACATGCGCACAGGGCCACCATCAGGGGAGTACGGGGGGTACTGTTGTACCGGGTCCGGGCTTACCAGGGGGCCCGGTACAAGAGCGCAGCACAGACTTACCTGGGGCCCCGCTGGTCTCCGCTACTCTGTCTTCAGCCTAGCTGTCACCGTGACAACCAGGCACCAGGATGCGATCACAGGGGTGGAGGATTCATTCCCCCTGCGATCATGTGATCTGGCTGTCACACTCTCTGTTTTGCCCTGCGTCCTGGTCGTCTCCTCGACAAGCGGGACGTCACTTCCGGGTCAGACCCGGCAACGGTCGGATGCTTCTGCCTCAGCACTGCATCCCGGCAATGAGAAGAAGCCAAGCGCATGCGCAAAACCCCCCCTAGCTAGCCTGCGGCCTAATTATTAATTATTTAGGAATGCTTATGGGCAGTGATTGCTTAGCCTCCCTGCCGGTTATAGCATCTGTGTAGTGCACTAGTGCTGGCCTGCTCACTGTTTCTGCTGGATTGCTGTTTTGACTATTTGCCTGCTTACTGGATTTTGCCTTCTTGCCTGTGTCCCTGATCTTTTGGCCTGTACTTTGGATTCTGCTGACCTGCTCGTGACCCTGATCCTTTGGCGTGTTTTTGACTATTCTTCTTTGCAAGGGACCCCTGACCGTGGCTCGTTTACCGGATTCGCTGTCTGCCATTACTCCTCATTCCTGGGTTCTCCGCAGCCAGTACCCATCTCACGACCCTCCGTTTGTCTGCAGCCAAGTCTGTCCCCACCACTAGGGGCAACAGTAAAAACCAGACCTTCGGAGCAGACTCCGGGTTTTGTGGTATTGGCTGCTGGAGTTCCTAACACTGAGTCTTCAGTTCTTGTACAGCCATGGTAAACTCAGAGGCTGTTCCTGGACCATAGGTTCCATCGTTTCCTTTATGGCTTCAACAACATCCAGGTATGTGAAAAAGGGTAGTAGGGGTATCAGATAGAGCAGGCCTGGTCAACCGGTGGCTCTCCTGGTGTTTTGAAACTACAAGTCGCAGGATACCCTGACAGTTGCTGGTTATCTACTGCAAAGCATGCTGAGACTTGTAGTTTCACAACACCTGGAGAGCCACAGGTTGGCTATGGCCTGAGAGTAATATCAACTTGTTCATCAGGACAGGATTTGTATGTGACAGCAGTGGGTGGCTCCTTTTTTGACTGGTCACCTTTTCCCTTCTGTAATTTACTAGATGTTTGTGAGTTGCTATATCTCTCCATTGTGATCCACAGTTCGTTTCTAGTCCAGAGTAGAATTAGGGATCAGTAAAGACACTAAATAAAGGTTTCCTGGGTATATTAGTTCAGCATATTGGCAAAGATATCCAAGCATGTCAGATAAGTCACTATCGATGTACTAGTAGAGTACAAGCAAGTCAAGTGCAGGGAGGCACTGACTAAATGCTGAGTGGGGGGTTTTGTGTGCGGCTGAGAATCAAAAAGTCACCAGGTAGTAAATTTCAACGTGTAAATGTAAGGGCAGCAACTGGATAGTATCAAGAGGCTCTCAGCTCTATGTAGAGTGAGGTTAGGATAATGGCCACAAGATGGCGACAGAGTTCAAATGCTGTAGGTTTTTCCTTTAAATTATACCGTTATCAAAGCACACTGAGATGAAATTTTGAAAAGACTAACCTACCAATTCCAATCTCTAGATGGGGATGAAGGACCGTGCGGCAGGTGGTAACGATAGGGTCCCAGTGATGCAGTGCCGGACGAATGATTAGCCAGTCAAAGGTCAGCACCAGATCCATAATGCAAGGATAGTAGCAGTGGTGGCTGACGGAACCACGGGCAGGCCGGAGATGGGGACACCCAGTTCAGCCATCAGATGAGCAATGGGCAGCCTAGGGCTCCAACAGACCTGTCCTTCAGTGCAGCAGGTAAGGCAAGGATGATATAAATAGCCTGGTGATGGAGAGCAAGAGGTCCAATGCTGGGACATTCCTGGCAGTAGGAGGTGGGATGCACTGGAAAATTTTTGTGCCAAAATGGTACTCCAGAGAAGAACCACGGTATATGCCTTATAATGAGTCTTGGTAGTGCAGATGAAATCAGCTTGGAATCCAGGCTGTGCAGAGCCCTTAAGAAGTACATTTGGCCAACTTGACTGACAGGTCATGCCCCCCACCAGGGGCGGATAGGCCATACAACCTACCAGGAATTTTCCCAGTAGACCAGTGGCTGCAAATGTTAATTTTTTATGGGTTTGAAAAACTATTTTAAGCCCAATTAGGGGGCAGGGATGGGTGCCGTGCACCATGTGACAGGTGCCGTCCCAATATAATGTGGGTGTGAGGTAGGCTATTCATTTAATAATGGAGTGAGGGTGGGGCTATTTATTTAATGGGTGCTATTTTATTTGTGGTGATTGTGGGACTATTTAATTTAATAGTGGGGTTATTAATTTAAGATAAGGTGTTGGGACCTTTAACTTAATCCTTGGGTGGCATGTGGGCTATTAATTGAATGTGTGGATGTTTGGGGAGAATGATGTCTATTTATCAAATATGTTTTATTTAATGACAGTGATGGTTGCAGGAAACAGGTATATTAAACGTAAATGCTATTAATTTATTGTCGGGGGGTGTCTCTCCTGTAATTTGGGTGGGAGGTAGGCTATTTAATGGTGGACTGTTGGTTGGAGCTAATTACTTAATGGTGGATGCTATTTTTTTGTTGGTTGATGGTGGGGCTATTTAATAGTGGGCGCTATTAATGTAAGGTGAGGTGACAGGACTTTTTATTTAATACTGGGGTGGTTTAGTGCAATTCATTGAATGTGTGGCTGATCTTGGGGAGGAGGGCTATTTATTAAATGTGAATATGAATTATTTAATGTCGGGATGGTTGTGGGAAATGGTTATATTTTTTGAATGTAAATGCTATTAGTTTTTTCCTTGGACTGTTTGGAGAGAGGAAGAGGGTTTATTTTTTAAATGTGAGTACTATTATTTTAATATTGGGGCTGGAGGAAGGCCTAATTATTAAACATGGGTGCTACTGATTCAATGCTGGGTCTGGATAAAGCTTTCTAAATTTCATGTACCCATTTGTTTTTCAAAATAGGGCCTCCAACAAGCTGATCTAAAGAAACTAGCAGCCACAGGTGGTGAAAGTGACCAGGTAGGAGAGAGCAGGACAATCGCCAACTGTCCTGAATCTGGTGGGACAGACCCGAATTTGGGTGACTATCTCTCTTATTCAGCTCTGGTGATACTTTTTTGGTTCTTGCATTGATCCCATTGACTGACTTCTACCTTGCACTGGTCCCATTCTCAAATCACTTAATTAATCCTGCCTCAGTTGCACTTAGTATATCACCAGCAAACTCTTGGGATAGCTCTCCCCTTCACTTATACCATTGTCAGTCCCCACTGTACCAATCCCCATTGCTAATCCTCCCTGCACTGTTATTATTTCAATACACCCCCAATCACTGGGCAACAATCATACACAATTGTTGGCCCGCGCTGCCCCCCTCCACTGGAACAAGCTCCCTCCCTCCATCAGAACTTCCCCTAATCTGTCCAGCTTCAAACGGGCCCTAAAAACCCACCTTTTTCTTAAAGCCTTTCTGTCTCCCACTTAACTTCCTACATTATCTTCTGCCTCTGTCCCCCTACTCTCCCTCTCTCCCCTGCGTCTCTCTGTCTGTCCACCCCTCCCCTTAGATTGTACGCTCCTCTGAGCAGGGCCATCTCTCCTCCTGTTTCCACCACTTCTAACTCTGCTCTCCAGCTACTTAGCCCTCCTCCTTGAGGGTCCTCCACCCCACGTCCACTCTCGCTCCCTCCTCCCCCCTGGGGGTCTCCCTGTCTTCTGCGCCCTCCTTCTTGGGCCCCGTCGTTTGCGGATCCTCCCTCCCCCTTCCCCGCCCTCTCTAGCTGTGCATTAAACGTACTGAGTTGCTGTGTTTACTGTACTGTGCTGTCTCCCATTGTATTGTGATTTTGTTTGTCTCTGTACGGCGCTGCGGATGCCTTGTGGTGCCTTATAAATAATTATTAATAATAATAATAATAATTGTTGCAAAAGTGATTTGCTGCAGATGCTAGAAGAATTTAATGCTTGTGGTGATCGCACCTGGAAAGCCATTTATTATAAGGATAATTTTAAATGCATGTTTTGAAACAGACAGTACATATTTTATATACATTATATATATATATATATTTGGTGGTCGTGAGCCTTAACATTATAACTGCCCAGTGAACTTACTGGGGAGGATTATTCATTTATGACAACGGGACGAATCCCTCTCCAGCCCAAGTCTTGGCAGGACAGATCCAAACCTTGTCACAGATGGTCCAAGGACTCTCGAATCGCTAATCTGCACAAGAGGAAGCCTCTAGGACTTTGTAAGCCCAGCAAGCTCCCCTGGCAGCTGCTGTGGAACCCAAGTTGTATCTGCCAGACCGATTTTCTGGATAGAGAGCTTTGTTCCATAATTTTAAAGAAAGTTGTAAGCTTTATTTTCGGCTAAGACCCTGTTCTTCAGATTCAGAGCAGCAAATGGTCGGTTTTATAATATCCCTCCTCCAAGGTGACCCCCAGTCCTGGATGTTTAGTCTTGCTCCTGCGAGTCCATCTTTACAGTCTGTTGATGCAGTATTTAATGCCTTGGGTCTGCTTTATGATGATCCAGATCGGATGGCCTTGGCCGAGGCTCACCTTAGGGCCTTGAAGCAAGGTCGGCGCTCCGTTGAGCAATACTGTGCCGAATTTAGGCACTGGTCTACTGACAGCAATTGGAACGATCCTGCATTGCACAGTCAATATCGCTTAGGTTTGTTGGAGCAGATCAAAGACACCATGGTACAGTATCTTTCTCCAACATCTCTGGAAAATCTTATGCAGCTCTCCATCAAACTTGACAGACGGATCAAGGAGAGGAAGGCGGAAAAGGAGGTACCTTCCTGTTCACCACCTGCATTTGTTCCTGCATCAATAGACACTGAAGAGCCTATGCAATTAGGAGCCTACCGTTTTTCTGGGCAGGAAAAAACAGGAAGATGGATCCAAATTCTCAGTCCCTACTGTGGCATCAAAGGTAATTTTTCCCGTTCCTGACCTAATAAGAAAAATGCTTCCAAGGCTTAGTTACAAACATTAATAACAAGACATTGTTAGGAACCCCCCTAGCCGGTACAGCACAACCCTGAGTCTGCTCTGCCAGTCAGGTGTTCACTGGAGCCCCTAGTGGTGGGGACAGACTTGGCCGCAGACTAGCAGAGGGTCGTGAAGTGCGTACCGACTAGGGAGAACCCAGGAAAGAGGAGTGAAGTCCAGGCAAGGGTCGAGGGCCGGCAGCAGACAGGGAATCCAATACACAAGCCGAGGTCAAGGATCAAAGGCACGGTAGCAAGGTCTAGATACAGGCAGGAAGGTCAGGGTCACGAGCAAACAAGCAGGGTCCAAATCCAGGCAAGGGGTCATACACGGGAAATCCAATAGAGTGTCCACGGGACAGGGACAGGAACCAAAGCAGGTACCAGGATAAGCAGGTCAGCAGGACTGTGGCAGAAAAGCTATAACCGGCAGGGAGGCTAAGCCCTCCCTGCCCTATATACTACCACTGACCAATGGCAGGCAGAGGAACTAGCAGCTGACCAGACCCAGGAGGAGAATAATTATAATACTGTGTTTCCTATATATTTCGCATGCGCCCGGCTGCCCCTAATGCCGGGACGCGGCGCTACATCCACAGTGCGTCCCGGTCGTTGCCTAGGCAACGACCAGGGAGAAACAGGAAGTGCCGTCCCGGTCTTCATGGAGACGGCCGGGACACTTCCTGTCGGGCAGAGAGAGTCGCGGTGGCCTGAGGCACCACCGCGGCTCATAACAGTACCCCCCCTTGAGGAGGGGTCAAGGAACCCCGACAACCAGGTTTCCTAGGAAAAAATGTTAAAAATTCCTTCAAATGTTTTGAAGCGGGCAGTCGTCTTCGCGGGACCCAGGACCGCTCCTTTAATCCGCGATTTTTCCACTGCACTAGGAAGTGCACCTGACCCTGCACTTTTTTAGAGTCTAGAATCTTCTGGATAACGTATTTTGGTGGTTTGTTCATATTTCTCACAGGCAAACTTGAAGGCTGGGATTGGTTCGGGTATAGTACCGGCTTAAATAGAGAACAATGAAATGTGTTGGGGATCCTCAGTGAACCAGGAATCCTTAATCTGAAAGCTACCGGATTAATCTGCTTGATAATCATGAACAGACCAATGAATTTAGGCCCCAGTTTCTTACAAGGCTGTCTAAGCCTAATATTCTGTGTTGAAAGCCACACTTTCTGGCCCACTTTGAACGAGCAGGTGGTATGGTGGCGATCCAAAAATTTTTGGGAGAAAAATGAGGCTCGTTTTAAAGAGCACTGAACTTTCTTCCAGATACTTCTGAGATCTGTAGCTGTAGAACGTATCTCCGGAATACCAGCGGACCTGAGCGAATATAATGAACTGGACCTGGGGTGGAAACCAAAATTACAGTAGAACGGAGAAGTGTGAGGGGATGAGTGACAGGAATTGTTGTACGCAAACTCTGCCCAGGGTAACAGAGAGGACCAGTTGTCGTGGAATTCTGTGGTGTATAATCGTAGAAACTGCTCCAGGGACTGGTTAACCCTCTCAGTTTGGCCATTAGATTGAGGGTGGTATGCAGATGAAAGGCTGATTTTGATTCCAAGAAGGGTACAGAAAGACTTCCAGAACTGCGCAACAAACTGAGAACCACGATCTGAGACAATATCAACAGGAAGACCATGGAGTCGAAATATATGTTGGACAAAGAGAACAGCCAGATCTCTAGTGCTGGGAAGTCTGGTTAGCGGTATGAAATAGGACATTTTACTGAAACGATCTACAACCACCCATATGGTATTATGTCCTGCAGAGGATGGGAGATCAACGATGAAGTCCATTGATAAGTGTGTCCAAGGTTTTGAGGGAATGTACAACGGAACAAGCTGGCCTGAAGGAGAGCTCCTGAGGACCTTACTCCTTGCACAAGTCTCACAGGAGAGGACAAAGTCTCTGACATCCGCAGATAATGAGGTCCACCACACGGCACGAGAAAGAATTTCCAATGTTTTATGGATTCCAGGATGCCCGGCTGTCTTGTTGTCATGTGCCTCAGAAAGGACCGCTTTTCTCAAGTGGAATGGAACAAACAGACGGTTCCGTGGAGTATTAGCAGGAGCTATCTTTTGGAATCTATGGAGCGTCATACTTAAATCCTGAGTTAGTCCGGCATGGATTATAGAGGAAGGAATGATAGGCAGGGGATCAGAAACAGGAACGTGATGCGACAAAAAGCTCCTAGACAGAGCATCTGCCCGGACATTTTTAGAACCAGGTCTGTACATAATTAAGAAATTGAAGCGGGTAAAGAAGAGTGCCCAGCGGGCCGGTCTGGGATTCAACCGTTTTGCCGACTGGATGTACTGTAGGTTCTTGTGGTCCGTAATCACGGAGATAACATGTACCGCTCCTTCCAGCAAGTGATGCCACTCCTCAAAGGCCCACTTAATAGCCAATAGCTCTCGGTTGCCCACGTCATAATTCGCTTCAGCAGTAGAGAATTTGCGAGAGAAGTATGCACATGGATGTAAACGAGTGTGAGGATCCTTCTGAGAATGGATAGCGTCGGCACTGGCATCGGAGGCATCCACTTCTAATACAAAAGGAACATCTGGATTGGGATGTCTAAGGACTTGAGCAGATACAAACGCTCTCTTTAAGGCTTCAAATGCAGTTACCGCCTGAGGAGGCCAATTAGTAGGATTCATCCCTTTCCGGGTAAGGGCGACAATAGGAGCCACTATATCAGAAAAACTGCGGATGAACCTTCTATAATAATTTGCGAAGCCCAAGAACCTCTGCACGGCCTTGAGGTTGTTGGGTTGTACCCAGTCGAGAATGGCTTGGACTTTAGTTGGGTCCATGGAGAAGTCAGCAGGGGAGATGATGTATCCCAGAAATGACACTTTCTGTACCTCAAATTCGCATTTCTCCAACTTGGCGAAGAGATGGTGGTCTCTAAGTTTTTGGAGAACCTGATTAACATGACTCCGATGCAAGGACAGCGACTGAGAGTATATCAGGATGTCATCCAAATAGACAACCACAAACTGGTCAAGAAATTCACGGAGTACTTCATTAATCAAGTCTTGAAATACAGCAGGTGCATTACGGAGGCCAAACGGCATGACCAGATACTCGTAGTGACCGGAGTGTGTATTGAATGCCGTCTTCCATTCATCTCCCTCTCTGATGCGGATGAGGTTGTATGCTCCACGGAGATCAATTTTGGTGAAGACGGTGGCAGCTCTTAACTGATCGAATAGCACTGAGATGAGAGGGAGAGGATATGTGTTCTTGACTGTAATTTGATTAAGGCCCCGGTAGTCAATGCAAGGCCGCAGTCCACCATCTTTTTTTGACACAAAGAAGCATCCGGCACCTACAGGAGATTTGGATGGCCTGATGAACCCCTTCTCAAGATTTTCCTCAATATAAACTTGCATGGCCTTGGTCTCGGGACCAGAGAGAGAGTACAAGTGCCCCTTAGGTAACTTGGAACCAGGAATCAGCTCGATAGCACAGTCAGTCTCGATGAGGTGGTAAAGTGTCAGCAGCCTTTTTAGAGAACACATCCCAGTGCTCATGATATTGTGAGGGAAGTTGCTCCAGAATAGACTGGATCACACGCAGAGGCAGAGTCAAGCAAGACTGTGTACAATGAGAGCTCCACTGGACAATTTCTCCTTTTGCCCAATCCACGACAGGATTATGACGGGAAAGCCACGGATGGCCCAGAATCAGGGGGACTGACGGACAGTCGATAAGGAAGAGGATTATGGCCTCGGAATGGAGAGCTCCTATGTTCAGTTGTAGTGATGGAGTCTCCCAAACAATTTTACCTCCAGTCAATGGACTACCATCTAGGCCACAAACTGTAACTGCAGAACGAAGCTTCACCATAGTAATCCCAGCAGAACGGGCAAACCCGATGTCAAGGAAGTTGCCTGCAGCTCCACTATCAATGAAGGCCGAGAGGGCCACGGAACTGGTACCGAAAGCGACTTGTGCGGGAATAAGGACAGCATTCTTTTGGGAAACAATTTGGAAGCCTAAGTGGACCTTTCCCAGACATGCTCCTTTTTCAGGTTTGAATGGACAAGAGCAGGAGAAGTGGCCTTTATTGCCACAATAAAGACATAGACCTTGCGCCCGTCTCTTTCCTCAGGAGGGAGGCGAAACGCCCCTGACTGCGTAGGTTTCTCAACATCCGTGGAAGCTGGAATAAATGCAGATGAATGTCCTCCTCTCCTTGATTCTCCTGTAAATTTTAATAGCAAGCTGCATAAGACTCTCCAACGAGGAGGGGAAAGGATACTGCATAAGTGAATCCTTTATCTCCTCTGACAGTCCTAGTCAAAACTGGCAGCGCAATGCTGGGTCATTCCACTCACTGTCAGGCGACCATCTGCGGAATTCAGCGCAGTAGTCTTCTGCCAGACGCTGGCCTTGCTTTAAGGCCCATAGATGTGCCTCAGCAGAGGCAACTTGATCTGGATCACCGTAGAGGAGACCTAATGCGTTGAAGAAAGCTTCCAACGATTGCATGTTAGGACTCGACTGTGGTAGGGTGAAAGCCCAGGACTGGGGGTCACCCTGCAAGAGGTGAGATGACAATTCCAGCTCTCTGCTGTTCTGAACCAGAAGACCAAGGTTTCAGCCGAAAATAGAGTTTGCAGCTCTCTTTAAAATTCCGGAACAGTGCTCTATCTCCGGAGAACCGGTCCGGCAAATTTAACTTGGGTTCATCAACAGAACCGGGAATGGGCAATGTAGTCCGGGAGTCCTCCTCATGAGAGGACAACCACTGGGACAATCCCCGGACCATTTGGTACAGGGTCTCAACATGACCCGCTAGGGCTTGGAAAGGAGACGATTTGGTTCCGCTTTCTTCCATCCCAACTTTGTCTCAGGAACGTCTGTTTTTAGGCCGGTTATAATGTTAGGAACCCCTCTAGCCGGTACAGCACAACCCGGAGTCTGCTCTGCCAGTCAGGTGTTCACTGGAGCCTCTAGTGGTGGGGACAGACTTGGCCGCAGACTAGCAGAGGGTCCTGTAGTCCGTACCGACTAGGGAGAACCTAGGAAAGTGGAGTGAAGTCCAGGCAAGGGTCGAGGGCCGGAAGCAGACAGGGAATCCAATACACAAGCCGAGGTCAAGGGTCAAAGGCACGGTAGCAAGGTCCAGATACAGGCAGGAAGGTCAGGGTCACGAGCAAACAAGCAGGGTCCAAATCTAGGCAAGGGGTCATACACGGGAAATCCAATAGAGTGTCCACGGGGCAGGAACCAAAGCAGGTACCAGGATAAGCAGTGTAACGGATTACTGGATACACTACTAACCTTGATTAGCGCTGGCTTACCTGAGGCGCGGAGTCTAACAATCTCCCCGGTATTCACCAAGAACCGCCGCAAGGCGGGATGGGCTTTGCTGCCAGGAGTCGCAGGTCGCGGTCCTCAGGTTTGCCTCAAGATGTAGTACAGCGGAATAGGAGCAGGATGAGAATAGTCGGACAGGCCGGGTTGTTACACGGGTAGGCAATGTAGGCAGATACGGGAGACAATCTCGGAGTCAATCAAACCGGGTCGGTACACGGGTCACCAAAACAGATGCGAAGTCAGCTAGCCGGGTCGGTACACAGAGATGGCAGATAAACGTGTAGAGGAAGGAGCGTCAGACAATCCGGGTCAGGAGCACAGGCAATCAGGAAGGTCAGCAAGCCGGGTCGGTACACAGGGGTAACAGAGTCCAGAAGGGTTAGCAAGCCGGGTCGGTGCACAGGAGATAATACACACAAGGAGCTGAGACCAGGAGGACACAGGAATCAGGAGCCAGGAACAGGTAAGTTGCTCTGACTCTTCAAGAGTGTCAGAGCGCTGTTTAAATAGGAAGTCCAGATTTGAATTCCCTGCACAGGTCTGGCGGTCATGTGACCGCCGAACCCGGAAGTGCGGCTTCCGGGTCCGATGGAGCGGCGGGGGAGCGGAGGAAAGGTAAGTATCATTACAAGCAGGTCAGCAGGACTGTGGCAGAAAAGCTATAACCGACAGGTAGGCTAAGCCCTCCCTGCCCTATATACTACCACTGACCAATGGCAGGCAGAGGAACTAGCAGCTGACCAGACCCAGTAGGAGAATAATTATAATACTGTGTTTCCTATACTCTGCACACGGGGCCGGCTGCCTGGGGGCTCATAACAGACATACAATATGTTGTATACAATAAGTTTCAGAAAATAAAATAGGAAATAAAATCAGTTACTACTTACTAGTTAACATCTGGTGTGCGAGGGAACACAATTGAGAAACATGAGACATTTCAGTCTTGATAGACCCCCTCATGAAAATGCACACATGTGACCGCCGAAGCCGGAAGTGCGGCTTCCGGGTCCGACGGAGCGGCGGGGGCGCGGAGGAAAGGTAAGTATCGTTACAGTACCCCCTACCTTAAAGGTGGACTCCGGACACCTACACAGGTTTACAGGGAAATTTCTTATGAAAAAGTTTGAGTAGACGGGGGGCATAAAGGTCATCCACTCTTACTCACGAGCGTTCCTCAGGGCCATATCCTTTCCAGTCTACCAAGAACTGTATGGAACCTCTGACTTTACGAGAGTCTAGGATTTGTTTCACCTCATATTCACCCTGATTCTGAATACTAACAGGAGGAGGAACTCTGAAGGAGTGGAAAATTCGTTATTAACCACTGGCTTCAGCAAGGAAACATGAAAAACATCTGGAATACGAAGAGAACGTAATTTTAGTCTGAAGGCTACTGGATTGATGATCTCGGAAATGGAAAAAGGACCAATAAACCTGGGAGTAAACTTCTTGCTGGGAACCTTTAAACAAATGTTCTGTGTAGACAGCCATACTTTGTCGCCGATGGAGAAATTAGGACCAGCTCTTCCCCTTTTATCGTAGGCCTGTTTAAAGCGAGTGATGGCCTTTCTAAGGCTTAATTTGGTTTGTTCCCAGATGTGGGAAAACTTGCAAAATAATATGTCCACTGCTGGAACCTCGGTAGAATAAATCTGGGAAAAGGTGGGTAATCTGGGATGGCAGCCATAGAGAACAAAAAAAGGAGAGTTGGAGATAACCTTGTGGAAATGGTTATTATGGGCGAACTCAGCCCATGGAAGGAGATCCACCCAATTGTCTTGATTGGCAGAGATGAATATTCTTAAGAATTTCTCCAGCTCCTGGTTAGTTCTCTCTGTGAGGCCGTTAGACTGGGGATGATATGCGGAGGAAAAATCGAGTTTGATTCCAGACTTGTGACAAAAGGATCTCCAAAACTTGGATATAAACTGAGAACCACGGTCAGAGACAATGTGATGAGGACAACCATGAAGACGGAATATTTCCTTAATAAAAATATTGGCCAAAGAGGAGGAAGAAGGAAGACCTTTCAGTGGAATGAAATGAGCGGTTTTGGAAAAACGATCTGTGACCACTAGGATTACTGTACAAGACTTGGAGGAAGGTAGGTCCGTAATGAAATCCATGGAGATTTGTGACCACGAGTATTCTGGAACTGGCAGTGGAAGCAAATGGCCATAAGGTCTCCTCCTAGGAGTTTTGTGTTGGGCACATAAGGAACAAGAAGACACAAATCTCTTTACATCCTCTTGTAAGGAAGGCCACCAGTAGTTGCGAGATAGCAACGCCAAAGTCTTGCGAATGCCAGCGTGACCCGAAAAGAGGGAATGATGAGCCCATCGTAACAGTTTAATGCGAAGAGGAGCAGAAATTAAGGTCTTGTCTGGGGGACAGCTTCTCTTGAGATGTGTTGCTGCCAAAATTCGGCTAGGGTCCAGAATAAATTTATTCTGCTCCAATGGTTCCGAGTCAGCAGGATCAAATGAGCGGGAGAGAGCATCCGCCTTAATATTCTTAGATCCAGAATGGAAAGAGATGTTGAAATCGAATCGGGAGAAGAATAAGGACAATCTTGCCTGCCGAGGATTTAGACAGCGAGCAGTACGCAAATATAGCAAGTTCTTTTGGTCGGTGTATATAGTAATGGGAAACTGAGCACCTTCTAGGAGATGTCTCCATTCAAAAAGAGCCAATTTAATGGCCAGGAGCTCCTTGTCCCCAATGCCGTAGTTCCTCTCAGCAGGTAGGAGGCGACGGGAAAAGAAACCACTTGGACGTAGTTTACCCATAGAATCTCGTTGAGAGAGACCTGCTCCTGTACCTACGGAGGATGCGTCCACCTCCAGAATGAAAGGACGGGAACAATCAGGTTGTTGGAGGATGGGAGCCGAGGAAAAGAGAGATTTTAAGGTAGCAAAGGCCTGAGTGGCTTCCACATACCATACTTTGGCATTCGCAAACTTCCGGGTCAGGGCGGTGATAGTAGCCACAAGCGTAGAGTATCCTTTAATAAACTGGCGGTAATAATTGGAAAAGCCTAGGAACCATTGTGTAGCCTTCAGACCAGAGGGTTGAGGCCAATCTAGAATGGCCTTTAACTTGGTGGGATCCATTTGCAATCCTGTGCCAGAAATGATGTAACCTAAGAAAGGATTCTGTGTTTGTTCAAAGGTACATTTTTTTAGTTTGCAGTATAAATGGTTTTCCCTGATCCGAGACAGGACTTCCAGGACATGTCTGCGATGCGATACCAAATCTTGGGAGAAGATGAGGATATCGTCTAGGTAGATGACCACAAACTGATACAACAAGTCTTGAAAGAGTTCGTTCATAAAACCTTGAAACACAGCAGGAGCATTGCACAACCCAAAGGGCATGACTAAATATTGAAAGTGACTGTCCCGGGTATTGAAAGCAGTCTTCCACTTATCTCCCTCCTTAATACGCACCAGGTTATAGGCTCCTCTGAGGTCCAATTTCGAGAAGATGGTAGCCCCTTAATCTGATCAAACAATTCAGAGATTAATGGTAAGGGGTACCGATTCTTTACGGTGATGGCATTTAGACCTCGGTAGTCGATACAGGGGCGGAGGCCCTCGTCTTTCTTTTTCACAAAAAAGAAGCCTGTCCCCGCAGGGGAAGAAGATTTTCGGATGAAGCCCTTTCTCAGAGTATCGTGGACATAGTCCTCCATAGCCTTGGACTCGGGTACGGAGAGAGGGTACACTCGGCCTCGCGGTACTGGTTTACCAGGAATCAAGTCGATGCTACAATCCCAAATTCTATGTGGAGGGAGATTCGTAGCCTCTTGTTCACAAAAGACTTCGGCAAAGATTTGATAGGGCTCAGGAAGAAGGGCCAAGGGTAATCTCTTGTGGAATTTGGAATCTCTTCGAGGAACCACCTTAGAAAGGCAATGAGAAAAACAATGTTGTCCCCAAGATAAGACATGACCAGATTGCCAGTCAATATTCGGGGAATGGAGACGAAGCCACGGTAGTCCAAGGATGACTGGATTGGTAGATTTGTGAATCACAAAGAAGGAGATACTCTCCTGGTGAAGTGCTCCAATCTGAAGAAGAAGAGGAGTGGTACGTACAATGATAGATCCTTCAGGAATTCTTCCCCCATCGATGGCTAAAAGGGACATAGGTTGTTCCAATGCTTGCGTGGGAATGGAGAATTGCCTTACCAAGGCGGCAAAAATGAAGTTCCCTGCAGCCCCGGAGTCTAGGAGGGCTGACTGAGAAAAGGTATGATGTCCAGACTGTAAGGAAATAGGGATGGTGAGACAATCATTATTATAATGGATTGAGGGAGACTGAGAAAGGAGGCCCAACGATACTGCTCCCGAACACGTCAGGCCTTGTCGTTTCCCAGACGTTTGGAACAAGAGTTCAAGAGTTCTCCACAATATAAACATAACTTATTACGAAATCTCCTCTCTCTCTCTTCTGCCGATAGGTGGGTCCTTCCCAATTGCATCGGTTCCTCAGGCGGAAGAACAGGTGTTTGGAAGTTAGGAGCCAAACGGATCATACTGCGTCGAGACTGTTCTTTCTCAGAATTACGCTCCTTGAAACGTAGATCAATCTTAACGCAGAGGGAGATGAGATCATCCAAAGATGCAGGGAGTTCTTGAGACACCAGCTCGTCTTTGATCCGATCCGAAAGACCTTGCCAGAATGTAGCCATAAGAGCCTCATCGTTCCACCGGAGTTCTGAGGCCATAGTTCTGAAGTGTACAGCATACTGGCCCACGGACTGGTTCCCTTGGCGAAGACGCAACAACCCAGCAGCGGCATTGGAGACCCTTCCTGGCTCGTCAAAAACTTTTCTAAAACAGGACAAGAAGGTGGAGAAATTATACAGAATAGGATCATTCCGCTCCCATAACGGGGATACCCACACCAAAGCTTGACCAGAGAGCAGCGATATCACATAGGCCGTTTTAGCCTTCTCAGAAGGGAAATTACCCGGTAATAGTTCAAATTGAATGGAGCATTGGTTCAGGAATCCTCTGCAAAGTTTAGGGTCTCCATCAAATTTAGGCGGATTAGGTATCCGCAACTGGGAGGACGAAGCTGCTGCTGCAGACGGGGGGTCCGAAGCCGCAATCACTGGTGCAGGAGGTCCGGTGGCCACTAAGGTGTTCTGAACAACGTCCAGCCGAGTGGATAAACTCTGAAGGAATTTCAAAAGTTGCTCTTGGTTCGCCTCCTGTTTGTCCATTCTTCCCACTAGATGCTCCAGTAGATCTTTAGCCGCTGGATCCATGGTCAGAGCAAACTGTAACGGATTACTGGATACACTACTAACCTTGATTAGCGCTGGCTTACCTGAGGCGCAGAGTCTAACGATCTCCCCGGTATTCACCAAGAACCGCTGCAAGGCGGGATGGGCTTTGCTGCCAGGAGTCGCAGGTCGCGGTCCTCAGGTTTGCCTCAAGATGTAGTACAGCGGAATAGGAGCAGGATGAGAATAGTCGGACAGGCCGGGTTGGTACACAGGTAGGCAATGTAGACAGATACGGGAGACAATCTCGGAGTCAATCAAACCGGGTCGGTACACGGGTCACCAGAACAGATGCGAAGTCAGCTAGCCGGGTCGGTACACAGAGATGGCAGATAAACGTGTAGAGGAAGGAGCGTCAGACAATCCGGGTCAGGAGCACAGGCAATCAGGAAGGTCAGCAAGCCTGGTCGGTACACAGGAGATAATACACACAAGGAGCTGAGACCAGGAGGACACAGGAATCAGGAGCCAGGAACAGGTAAGTTGCTCTGACACTTCTAGAGTGTCAGAGCGCTGTTTAAATAGGAAGTCCATATTTGAATTCCCCGCCCAGGTCTGCCGGTCATGTGACCGACGAACCCGGAAGTGCGGCTTCCGGGTCCGATGGAGCAGCGGGGGAGCGGAGGAAAGGTAAGTATCATTACAAGCAGGTCAGCAGGACTGTGGCAGAAAAGCTATAACCGACAGGGAGGCTAAGCCCTCCCTGCCCTATATACTACCACTGACCAATGGCAGGCAGAGGAACTAGCAGCTGACCAGACCCAGTAGGAAAATAATTATAATACTGTGTTTCCTATACTCTGCACACGGGCCAGGCTGCCTGGGGGGCAGAGAGAGTCGCTGGGGCCTGAGGCACCGCCGCGGCTCATAACAGACATACAATATGTTGTATACAATAAGTTTCAGAAAATAAAATAGGAAATAAAATCAGTTACTACTTACTAGTTAAGATCTGGTGTGCGAGGGAACACAATTGAGAAATATGAGACATTTCAGTCTTGATAGACCCCCTCATGAAAATGCACACATTAGACAGAAGATTTTAAACCTTTCTCCAAATAAACTCTCACCCCCACCTTTGGAGTTTAGCTGTCAATAAGGACAGATTGATCTCCCAGATGTCACAGGACTTCCGAAGTGAGATAGGGATGTCCTGAGCTATGAAATGTTCACAGGACCGGATTTCTCACCTTTGCTCGTGCGGTTTGGCTGGTCAGGTCTACATCCTTTGAATACCAAAAAAAATACTCCTCAGAGCTGCTTATCTATCTCTGGATAAGTTCAAAAGATTATTGACACTTTCCTAGGTTCAAACTCATGTCATTTTTCAAAGTACACATTGAGATTACATTACAAAGGTTACATAAAATATTCACATTGTCATACATAAATTCAACAGAAAATAACAGTCAGTCATTAGATACTACATAATTGTCACAGAAGCGTTTGCTATATACTGATTTTAATGAAAACAAAATGAGTAACAAAGATTGCCATTACCCTTTTAAAAAGCCAAGTGTAGCTGACATGTGGGCAGTGGCTGAGATAACAGAACATCCACCCAGCATGCTGCTACTTGTGGAGGAGGGGAAGGGGTCCTGATCCAGCTCTGGACCTGTGGCACTCAGGGGGACTCCATTCACCCCAGGATTCACTCCAAGTTGCCAGACAGGTAGAGATGAATTTTTAGTCAGAGAAGGAAACTTAGTTGCCAGTCCATATCATAGAAGACAGAAACGGAGATATCACGCTGAAGCAAACAAAATAATGGGATTTTTATACTTACGTATAATCCGTTTCTCTTAGTCCATTGGGGGACACCGGGGACATTGAGGTATAGAGTAGGGACAGGGCAAACTGGCACTTTAAACTTCTGTTTAACTCAGACCTAGCTCCTCCCCCTCTATACCCCACTTCCTGTCTCAGGCTCAGTTTATGTTTAACCAAGCCCACAGAAAGCGGAGATAAAACAAGAAAAGAGAATAAACTTAACACAAGAACATTCTCTTTAGCAACAAGACAACATGTCAAACAATAGGAGAAACCAGAGCGTTAAGGGTGGGCTCCTGGTGACCCCAATGGACTAAGAGAAATGGATTTTACATAAGTACAAAAATCCAATTTTCTCTATCCTCCTTTGGGGGACACCGGGGATATTGGGGACATCCCAAAGCTGTCTTAAGGGAGGGAACGCTCAGAAGAAACAGCACAAAGCCCCTTTCTTCCAAAACTTGCATCCTTGGATGCAAACACATTAAACTTGTAAAACTTAGCGAATGTGTGTACCGAAGACCAAGTGGCCGCTTTACACAGCTGTTCAGAGGAGGCACCATGGCGGGCCGCCCAGGAAGCACTCACAGACCTTGTAGAGTGAGCCCGGAGATTTTCTGGGACAGGCTCCCCAGCCCCACTATAAGCTTGACAGATAACAGCCGTAATCCACCTAGCAATAGTGACTTTAGAAGCTGGCCAGCATCTTTTGTGAGTATCATAGAGAATCAAAAAATCCTCAGTCTTGCGCACTTTCTGAGACCTTTTGACATAAATGCGCAAGGCTCGGACAACATCGAGATAACTAATAGAATTATCGTTATCTGAAGACATAGCATCAGTCAGGGCAGGAATGAAAATGTCCTGATTTAGATTAAATCTAGACACGACCTTAGGAAGGAAAGAGGGCTTGGTTCAAAGAACTGCCCGGTCTTTATGAAAAACAAGAAGAGGAGACTTGCAAGATAAAGCAGTAAGCTCTGAAACTCTGCGTGCCGTAGAAATAGCCAAAAGATAAACCGTTTTCCAGGTTAGAAATTTGAAATCCACTGTATTGAAAGGTTCAAAAGGCGGATGCTGTAAAGCATTCAACACCAAATTCAAATCCCATGGTGGTACCGGAGGAACATATGGAGGTTGTACATGGAGAACGCCCTGATTGAAAGTTTGCACATCAGGTATGACAGCAAGTTGTCTTTGAAAGAAGACCAAAAGAGCTGACACCTGACCTTTAAGATGTTAACAATAAGTTAAGTACTAGCAAATTTAAGAATAAGTCTGAATTCTATCCTGTTCATCATAGGAGTCCATCTATACAATTATTTTATAAAAAAAACATTGGATGAGTTTAAGACATTGTGTAGCAAGTCCCTTGGGAGAGATTTAGGGAGAAATAATTTATCTTTACAAGAAAGAAAGGCTCTATTCTCCCTACAAAATGATGTCTCAGTGGTTATTAAACCGGCGGACAAGGGAGGAGGAGTCGTAATTCTGGATAGAGAGGACTACTATACAGAAGCTCTTAGGCAACTTCAAGATGCCAAGTTCTATAGAACCTCAGATAAAGACCCCACTATTTCTTATATAAAAGAATTTGAGATTCTGTTGAGTCAAGGATTATCGGAAGGTGTTATTACTAAGGATGTTCATAACTTTCTTTTTATGCATCACCCCATTACACCGGTGTTTTATTATTTACCCAAGATTCACAAATCCCTCACTACACCCCCCGGGCGTCCCATTATCTCTGGTATTGGTTCCCTCACATCTAATTTGTCTTATTATGTGGATCACTATCTTCAGGATTGCGTTGTCTCGCAGAGATCTTACCTACGAGCTACCATGCACTTTTTGAATTTGATTCAGAATATAATCTGGCGTCCAGGTTGGGGGTTCCTGACACTGGACGTTCAATCATTGTATACACATATTCCCCATCAGAGTGGGGCACAGGCAGTTAAGGAAGCTTTGACTAAGAAAAGTGAGATCTCTGGGAGACATCTTGATTTCATTATTGATGCGATTTTATTCATTCTTACGCACAATTATTTTTTGTTTGAATCGGTATATTACTTACAAATACTTGGGATGGCCATGGACACCAGGTTTGCCCCTAGCTTCGCCAACATTTATATGGGGGCGTTGGAGGACGACCTCATTTGGGGTGGCCCTTATGGGGCGAACCTGGTGCTCTATGGCCGTTACATAGACGATTTATTTATTATTTGGGATGGAGGTGCTCAATTGGCCTCAGAATTTGTTTTCTTTTCTTAACACTAACACTTATAATTTATTTTTCACTTATCAGTTTAGTTGTTCCACTGCAAACTTCCTGGATATTACCCTTACGATAGAGGAAACTAGTAATAGAATTATTTCCAATAATTATAATAAGCCTGTGGATTCTAATACGTATCTACATTTCAAAAGCGGCCATTATAAACCGTGGATCAGAAATATCCCCAAGGGACAATTATGTAGGATTAAAAGGAATTGTACTCTTGAGAATGACTATGAAACACAGGCCAATAAAATGCAATTGGAATTTTCTGAAAGAGGATATCCGTCAGATCTGTTAGAAGAAGCCAAAGAGCATGCTTCTAAATTAAAACAAAGTGATTTATTAGTTTCAAAGAATAAAACTCAATCTGATAACTCTACTAAATCAAAAGGCTTTGATAATTCTCTCATTTACATTTCAAAATATAACAATAAATCTCATCTGATCAAACGGATTATAACTAACAACTATAAAATCCTGCATCAGGATAATATTTTGAGCAATGTTCTGGATGAAACTCCAATAGTAGTGTACAAGAAAAATAATAACCTAAAAAACTTACTAGCACCAAGTGTTTTGAGATCTAATAGAAATAATAAAAATGATCAAATAGAAAATGGAAAGAAGAACGCCCAATCCTGGTTACCATCTAAAAAACCAGGATGTTATGGTTGTAATAAGAATGTTTGTTTAACATGTGACTTTATTCAGAAAGCAGTCACTAATATTAGGTCTACAGTGAATAAATTGGTTTTTCCTATCTCACAATACATTAACTGTGAGACAACTTTTGTCATCTACGTGCTGGAGTGCCCTTGTGGACTCTAGTACGTGGGCCGCACCACTCGCTCTCTGAAAAGTCGTTTCAGAGAGCATAAGCAAAATGTTATGAAAGGCTACATGAAACACAGTGTTTCTAGGCATTTCTCGGAAGCTCATGGTAATAATCCGAAGGGTTTGAAGATAACTGGAATAGAAAGATTTTGTCCTACAGATAGGGGGGGGGGGATCGTTATAAGAAATTGTGTAAAAGCGAGGTATCATGGATTTTTAAATTACAAACACTACACCCAGAAGGTTTGAATGAAACCTTGGAATTTAACGATTGGGATATTTAGATTTTAATTTATGTATTTATTTTTATATATTTTTTAATTTAGTTTACCTATTATATTTATTTTTGGTGTTATTATTATGATTTATATTTTGTTAGTTTTTGATTATCCTTATGTACGGATTTATATATATGTACTAAAGATTAGATAGTGTTATGCACTTTCTAAGTGCATTAATGGACATTTGTACCTTTAAGACCTCAAAGATCTGAACAGATGAATGTAATTAAATGAAGGAATACTCCCTTTAAAAAGGGCAACTATCCAGATGGAATAATACTGCTTGAAAAAGTCTGTTCATCAGACGAAACGCGTCGCCTTGTTTTATGTTGCCTACCACTATCTGAGTGCCTGAGTAATTTGATTGCTATTATCAAACTTGAAACGCTATTATTATTGGGACCTATCATCCACACGTCATTTGTGTGTCTGGATCCGGATTTGGTGCGCACCGAAGGAACTGCTGTATGTTTTTTATCCTGACCCGCTTTCTGGTAAGGTGGTTAATCTTTGCCATTGCTGACAGACACTCATCATCAGCCGATTTGGATCCCCAGAGGTATGTGGTCTTTTGATTATATAGAGCCACTGAAGCGGAAAGAAGCTGCACCTCTGTTGGACGCTTAACATACATAGTATGGTTCGATATACGGAATTGTTATTGAATTTCAGTCGCGGCTGCGACAGGAGATCTTATTTTACTGATAATTTATAATATTCAAATTCTCTTCATCTGTCTATTTACCGGATATTATTCATATTAGATCCACAATAACGGAACTGTTTTTATTCTCGGAGACATGTGGTATTTGATTGCCAATAGCCGCTGAAGCACTAATAAGCGGTGCCTCTATTTGATGTTTCACACACAGTGTGGTTCTCTCTATATATAGGATCATATTTGTTTTCTAACAGTGACTGTGACAAGAGATTCCACTTTCTGGATAATTAACAGCATTTTCATTATTCCCTTGCACTGTTTGATGACTGGATAACATCTATATTTGATCCTTATAAGGACAGTTTTTTGAAGATCTAAACTCCAATAAGAAACATCATTTGCATGTACATGTAATAGTTCAATTTCAACTGTATTTATATATTTGAAGAGCAAAAAGGGAAAAACAATTTCTCTGCCTTCCTTATATCCTGCAGGATCCAATTAAATCTGGATATCCCAATTATATTTACCAGCTGGTGATAAATAGGTGTATTGGGTTGCATCGCAATATATGCATGTATATACATGATTATGAGGTCATGTGATCTGTTTTTTATTGAGATCTATTTATATCTTTACATTTTTATTTTTATTTTATTTGTTTCTTAGAAAAGCCAGTGTATACATAGTATACGTTCCACCTTAACTTTGTGGTTGTCAGCATGCGATACATGTATTTTACACAGCTGTTTGACATTTTTTATTAAAAACCTATTAGGTACTTCTGCGCAACTCTCCTTTTTCCCTTTTGTATGCTTTGTTGGGAGGGTTAACACTACCTCCTTTTAAAAGCTGCTGCATTTGTTACCTGGTCAGAAATTGTGTTCTTTTTCCTATACCTGTGATATTCATATTAGCGCCAGAGATTTCTTTCGTTCTGACCTTCAAGAGAACTAAGACGCAAACCTGCATCCAACCTCCAACATCGTCCTGCAAGAACCTAAGTAACCAGGCCAAGCGAAAAGAAGTAGGGATCCCTTCTTTTCACACCAGTCAATATATGTCTTTCAAATTTTTGCAGAGGCTGGTTTCCGAGCGCGAACCATGGTTTGCACCACATGTTGGAAAAACCTTTAGCTCTTAGGATCATGGCTTCAACAGGAACGCCATTAAAGCCAGACGGTAAACCTAGTTGACAAAAGGGACCTTGAGTTAATGGGTCTGGGGGTAGTGACAACCGCCACGTCCGTGCTCCTGCCATGGAGAGCACGTCGGTGTACCAGACCCTTCGCGGCCAATCCAGCGCTTTTACAAGAACGGGAACACCCTCTCTCATTACCTTTTTTAACACCCTTGGGAGCATGGCTACCAGTGGAAAAAGGTACACTAAGCGGTACCTCCAAGGGACAGACATGGCGTCTACTGCGACAGCCATAGGATCTCTTGCACGGGAACAGAAGAGGGGGACCTTGTGGTTCAACCAAGATGTCATCATGTCGACCCCACCGTTCCACCAACTGACGAAACACCTCCGGATGGAGGGACCATTCACCCGGATGCAGAGTCTGCCGGCTTAGAAAGTCTGCTTGACAATTGTCTATTCTGGGAACAAAAATTGCCATGAGCGCCGGAACGTGAACCTCGGACCACTGAAATATCTGTGTTTCCCGCATGGCCAAGGGACTCTTGGTGCCGCCCTGATTGAGGTATGTCACTGCTGTGGCATTGTCTGACTGAATCTTCACTGGCCTTCCTTTCAGCAAGTGTTGCATGCTCATAAGAGCATGAAACACTGCTCGCAGTTCCAAAACATTGATTGGCAGCATAGAGTCCAAAGACCCTGAAACCAAGCGTGAAGACAGCCGGCCCCCCAACCTCGAAGGCTGGCATCAGTTGCGATAAAAGTTCAATTCCAAATTGAGAATTTGCTTCCCTTGGCGGGATTCTGTTTGTGTAACCACCAAAGAAGCGACTGACGCATCTGCGGAGACAGGCGGAATACCTGGTCCGCCAGATTCAGATGGGATTTGTTCCATTGCGACAGAAGTTCCAACTGGAACTGCCGTGCATGAAACTGAGCAAACTGGGTAACCTCAAAAGTCGATACCATCTTGCCCAGAACACTCATGGCGAAATGTTTTGAAGGCCTCCTTGCTGCCAACAGAGATTTCGCCATCTTCTGCAAGGCTAGAATCTTGTCCTAGGGCAAGAACACTAGTCATAGTTGGGTGTCGAATAAAAGACACAAAAAGATCATCCACTGGGATAGACCGAGCAAATCGATCTTGTATCCCTGGTCCACCACCCCCCAAGCCCAAACATCGGTGGTAGACTGAAACCACCGATCTCTGAACAAGAAAAGACAGGCTCCTACCACTGGCGACAGCGGAGGAGCAAAATGCCCGACATGCTGACTGCTTATCTGCAGGTTTAGCTACTGGACGTCGAGCAGATCAGGCCTAGCGCCCCCGCTGCAAACCACCCCTGGGGATGGATGACTGGCCTCTAGAAGATTGGCACAAGGAATATTGACCCTTAAACCTTACTGAGGCTGATGGGACCGGAATTTGGACATTCTTTGTTTGAGAGCATTAACAGGGAGAAAAGTGCTCTTTCCTCCTGTTGCTTGACTGATAATGGAGTCAAGCTAAGGACCAAACAAAACATCCCCAGAAAAAGGTATTGTTTCAAGAGCCTTTTTAGACTCCACATCAGCCTCCCAGGACTTAAGCCAGAGAGTGTGATGAGCCGAAACTGCAGAGGCAGAAATACGCGCCCCAATCAGTCCCACGTCCATAGCTGCCTCTCCTAGACAATCTGTCGCCTTCTGAATTTGCTCCACTAATGGAAGCAATCCAGAGGACAGTCTGCTTGTCAACAAACCTTCAGACAGCTGTTCTTCGACCTACAGCTTTATTAACCATGCAGATGCTAAAGCAGGCCTCAAAGAGGCACCTGCTGCCACAAAAATGGAATAGTAGTTACCTTTGCTAACCTTGCAACAGCCGCATCCACAAGTGAAAGTGTCTCCCATTTAGCAAGAACTTCAGGAGGAAAAGGATAACACGACTGTAGTCGCCGAGACACTTGGAACTTCCAATCTGAGGAAGCCCAAGGCTCTGACAACAAATCTTCCAATTAGGAAGAAGCCAGGAAAGAGAAAGATTTATTTTTACGGCGTGCAAAAAGAGAAGCCTCTGCAGCATCAGGAACCTCTTCCTCAGGAAAATCAAGTACCTGACGCACAGCTTGAATTAATTCTTCCACACTCTGACGATCAGAATGAACCTCCTCCACCACCGAAGGAACCTCCACATCAGACACCACTGTTAATTCACCCTCCTCCTGCGAACCACAGTCAAAATCTGACTCATTCCCCTGAAGGAGTGCCGACACCCTCTTACGTTTACGTGAGAAAGACTGTGTGGCAGAATGTAAAATCCTTTTTAAAGAGGAAGAAAACGAAACCAAATCCTATACAGAGGATGCAAATCCCTGTACCCAAGCTGGTTCTACAAACTCTGCGAGGTAGAAACAGTCAAACCCTGACTTAGCGAACTAGAACCATGTCATTCGCTACAGAAGAAGAGGATTCAGAAGATGGTGCGGCCACAGCCTGTGACCGCACTAACTGAGCAAGTCCAGCCACCGTAATGGAGAAAGACAGAGCCCAGGCAGGTTCTGCCGTATCTAAACAAGCAGCTGCTGTATCACTCGGGATGCTCTCTGAGGGCCAGCAGGCTGCGCACAGAGCCTGAGCGCCTGACTGACCAGATGGTAACTTAATGTGTCAGACAGCACAGGTGAAACTCAACATAAATGTAACACCAGCCCTACCATGCATGGATTTTCTCCTATCTGACATGTTACAATGATGGGACAATACAGACACAACACAGCGTTATAAACAGTGTAACAAAACACAAGATAAATAACAAGCAGCACACAAAACTTAACAGAAAGTGAGCCTGCATACAGCCAATAAAGCCCAACAGACAAAAGGACAATCTTTTGAAAATACAACCCCCACCCCTGTACCTTACAGGACTCGGAATAGAAAAGGGGAGAAGCTGGAGCTACAAAATGGCTGTCTATTCTAGTGTCTGTACAAAGGAGTGAGAGACAACCACGGAGGAAGTGCAAAAGAGGAAAACACCACTCCCCCAGGGCCCAGCACTGGATTGGTAAGTGTTCAATAGGACAACCACCTCAACCAATCCAGTGCCTAGCAGCGCTCACTATCTTAGTGACCCTAGCCTGACCCAGTCCCCTAAGCTAAAAATAGAATCTTTTTTTTTTTTAAAGATGACTGCTCCTAGTAAGAAGCAGCCTGCTCAGGGGACAACTGTGATTTTCTACCCCCCCCCCCCTTCCTCTCTCAGCACTGTGCTGGGAGAGGGTTTTACTTACCTGCTACCATCCCTCCTCACGCAGTGTGTGCAGTTAACTTGCTGTCAGCACAGGAGGATGGAGACAGCCTGAGGCGACTGTGCCTGGCTCCTAGGAGGGTGTTTGAACGTTGGGAGGGGGGAGGGACTGGCAAAGGAGGCACCTCCACGGCACCTCCAATCCCCCCTCCAGACAGTGCACAGCCATCCATGCTGTGTGCTGCTACAGTAATTGTTTTTCTAACTATCTGTCTCTTGGCTAACTGCAGGCTTTTTAAATAGATCTGCCAGACACGGGGGGAGGGGGGAGTAATTACATTGATCTCCGTACCCTCCAAACAGTAGCCGACAGCCGGGAGAGCAGCGTGCAGTAACTGACAGCCGCCTACGCGGCTCTGTGAGTCGCCGGGTGTCAGGACCAGGAGACACAAGTCTCCAATTAACTTCAAAACAAAAACAAAGTTAAAAAAAAAAAAAAAAACAGAATTCGGCTGCTAAGCAGCCCCGACACAGCCCGTTCACCACTTAAACCAAACTGAGGCTGAGACAGGAAGTGGGGTATAGAGGGGGAGGAGCTAGGGCTTAGTTAAACAGAAGTTTAAAGTGCCAGATCGCCCTGTCCCTACTCTATACCCCAATGTCCCTGGTGTCCCCCAAAGGATGCAAGAGAAATATACTTTGTTGATCTATAAGCTTAATAAACTCAAAAGCCAGTCTGTCACATAAGAATCATCAGTATTTACTGTCATGCAGTGAAAGCTAGAGAAATATATTATAAAGATAGATAGTAACCTTTCAACTTTAGCTACCGTGCATCTAGAAGACCCTATAGAAGCAGAAATGGATGAGGCAATGGAGTATCTACCAATGCACAACACGCCTAGACCTGATAGTCTTTCAAAATCATATTATGAAATTGTGCCTTGTTTAACCAAACTTTTTAACTCCATTATGTGGCCTGCCATAGGGGTCTACAGAAAGCCTCTACATCGGTTATATCTAAGAAAGGAAAAGACCCCTCTGTTTGAGGCCAATATAGTTACTTATTTTGACATTAAACTTTTCACCAAAATTCTAGACCTGAAATTAAGCCCATAACTGCCTATATTGGTAAATGTTGGTTTCAACCATTAGGTTCTGGATAATAGACTTTGGGGTATATTTACTAAATTGCGGGTTTGAAAAAGAGGAGATGTTGCCTATAGCAACCAATCTGATTGTTTGCTATAGGCAACATCTCCACATTTTCAAACACAATAAACTTCCATCCATAATGCTCAGCTTATATGCTGAGGATGCCTTTGACAGGGCCAGTTGGGCATTCTGATTCAACACCTTGAAAGCCATGAATTTTGGCTACTGTTTTAAGGCTGAGTTTAGCTTCCTGTACTCCAGCACTAAAATATGTCACCTCTGAATCTGGTGCTATGTATAAAAGCAGATTTGCTTTTATATAGACATGGAAACATTCAGTGAATTCTAATATCCTGTGATAGAGCAAATAAAATAAAAATGACCAAAAAAAAAATAATGAAAAAAATATACTCTTAAAGATAATTACAATTTTGATATAAAATATATTTATAACACCAATGTAAGGTGCATGACAACTTTTAAGGATTAGTCTTGTTTATTATTTATTCCCACTATGTGTTATTTAAGTTTTTATTGTATACAGCTGATGGAATTAAAACTTCTAATATTTCCCTATTTCTCAAAGTAGTAATCATTGAATGTTTTTTTTAATTCATTTGTTATTGCATATCTCTAGGGCTACAGAATTCTTTGAGAAAATGTTTATGTCACAATTCAGCCAGTGACATCACAACAAAAGTACTATTTATAATAGTCAGAATGTTTATACTATATAATTGGTTAAACAAAAGGGCTTTTAAAAGAAGCTTAAACAATGTCTTTGCCAACAGCCCCTGTTCAACCAGTGCTGGCTAAGAAAGATTTGAGGGTTAGACTTGACTCAACAAGAGAAGCACAATGCAATGCAAAACCAAAAATAGTAAAAGCAACAAGAGCAGTGGTCATTGATATAGGAACAGGTTATTGCAAAGTTGGCTATGCAGGACAACAAAAGCCATCATTTGTAGTATCATCTACAATAGGAAAACATATTCAAGAGACCACTAAAACAGGAGACAACCGAAAAGAAACCTTTGTTGGCAGAGAGAAAGAGATTGCCAACTTTCCTCTAAAATGTGTGAATCCACTAAGGCATGGTATTATTGTGGACTGGGAGTGCATTGAAGCTATTTGGGAATATATTTTTGTCAAGGAGATGAAAATTCAACCTGAGGAGCATGCTGTCCTTGTGTCTGATCCACCAATGAGCCCAGCAACCAATAGAGAGAAATATGCAGAGATGATATTTGAGACCTTCAACGCCCCAGCTTTCCACATAGCTTATCAGTCAAGGCTAGCTATGTACTCTTATGGCAAAACAACTAGCCTCATTGTTGAATGTGGCCATGGAGTTTCTTATGTGGTCCCTATAAGGGAAGGACATGTTTTACACAATATTACAGACAGATCAGACTATGCGGGAGCAGACATCACAAAATACTTAATGGAGCTTTTAAATGAAGCTGGGAATGAGTTTGAAGAAGAGCATCTGGACATAATAGAAGACATAAAAAACAAATGTTGCTACATTACCACTGATGTGGACCTTGAAATGTATTTGCCTCCAAATGAGTATGTGGCAGAATATGAACTTCCTGATGGACAACTAATCACTATTGGTCAGGAAAGATTCATCTGCCCTGAAGCCCTCTTTAAGCCCTCCATGATTGGTTCCACCCAGCCAGGTCTTCAAACCATGACTATGAATTGTATTAATAATTGTGATGCTAGTTAAAAGAAAACCATGCTCAATAACATCTTGCTATGTGGAGGCATGACTATGCTTGAAGGATTCCATGAGCGCTTTCAGAAAGAATTAAATAAGTTGTCCTCTCCCGAGAAACCTTTTGTGTTCGCTTCACCTGAAAGAAAATGTTCTGTCTGGACTGGTGGCTCTATATTGGCATCCTTAAAGTCTTTTCAGCAACTGTGGGTGCATAGGAAAGAGTATGAGGAGCACGGCCCTTCAATCATCTACACAAAATGTTTCTGAGCAGTGAAAAAAGAAAAAAAAAAGTCATATTTTCCTGCATTTCCTAAATAAACATCTAGAAGCACTGTATTTTTCTTTTCATTGTAAGTAATCTGTTAAGAACCTGTTAACAAGTGCACCTCAACAATTCTGTTTCTGAACCATTTAGAAACATTTAAATTTGTCAATTCATTAATATTGTAAATACATTAGTGTCATTGCAGATGTAAACAGAAGTTAATGACTGGATATGCTTATTTCAGATAGGGGATCTTTTTTTCTGGAATCCTGGTTTCCAGAGTGTTCAGCAAACCAGAATGAAAAGTAAATAAATAATTGCCGCTTGGTAAGCATGTCATACACATATCACATGATCACTGACCACTTACAGTCAAAGTGAGACACTGTTAAACAATTTAATGAGCAGGAGTATGCTGAGGATACATGGGGAAAGCATACGGCAATTATTATGTTTTAATACATTTTATGAATGCTCCAAACTTATCAAGAAATGTTTAATTCCAAAGCTTTGTCTAAAAGACTCCACACCAGAGATCTGTTATATTTGTGGTGGTACTTTGTTTTTCTTTTTGTTCCAAATGCAGATTATTTCTGGTTCGTTTGTATTTGTTTATCTGACCATGACCAATTCAGTTAGCGTGTTGGGAGGCATATAGGAAAAGAGCAGCATATTGCTCTATGTAATAAAGAAACTGAAGTTTTAAAGTATATGGAGGTAGTAGCATTATTAAAAATAATAATATATAATGATATAGTTATATACAAGGAATTTTTTGTTTCTGGGGCTGGGTCATCATTTATTTATATAGCGCCGTCAATTCCACAGCTCTGTACAGAGAATGTCCTTCTCATATCCTCAATGTGCTAAAGAAGTGTAAACAAGCTGATTCACATGCAAGTTGCATAAATCACCCTTGACACACACAAAGACTATGGTCAATTTTGATAGCAGACAATAATTAATTAATCTACCAGTATGTTTTTGGAGTGTGGGAGGAAACCCACGCTAACACAGGGAGAACATACAAATTCCACACAGATAAGGCCATGGTAGAGAATTGAACTCATGACCCCAGTGCTGTGAGGCAGAAGTGCTAACCACAAGACCACTGTACTGCCCCCATTACCTCTAACTTGTTTGAAACAAATCTTTCTAAAAGACCCTTTAAGAGCAATACACACATATAATGCACCGATTGGAATGCAATCCATGTCTCCAGTGCTGTAAGACTACAATGCTATTAACTGTGGCACCCTATATTAAGGAACACAGAAAATGTCAGTAAGTTGGATTCTGACTACCTACTCAATAACCCTCAATTTAGGGAGTGATAGTGTTTATGTAGTTACAGGTAAGTGAACCTGTGAGTGCTACCAATTATATAGATGTTCCTCTAGCCAGCAAATGATGATATACAACAGCATTACTATTCCCCTGGTTATGGAGTGAAGGCACTGGAGCTGTATATTATTCTGATTGCTAAGTGCCAACAAAAAGGCAGGGGGTCTGAAGCAGGGTATTTGTGGTTGCTTATCCTGTGTGCCGCTGCAAGATGGCACAAAACCAGGAGAAAGAAGTTGTACCTGTAATAGGTACTTAGGACTATCTGTCCCTGAAACTGACGACCTCCCTTAGGCACGGGACAGGAATTTTAAGTGTATCATCAGTTGTAATGGCACATGTGAGGGTGAAAGGTCTCTTTTCACCCATTCAAGTTGCATTGTGGCCTACTATTAACAGTGGAAATCATCATTGCGTGTTCTGTGGGAGGAGTTAAATACTTCCCTTTCCTATGTGTGCCACAAATATACCACCTACCAGTGCACCATTTGTCAACTGCCTTTTCAATACGTAGTAGATGAACTCAAGATTTGTAATTTTCTATGATGGAAAAATGACCACAGTCGCACAGTACTCAGGTACACACCTTTTTCACTAGTATAAATTCACCATAAAAGTTAAAGAGAACCCCCCCCCCTGCCCCCCGCCAAGAATAAAAACCAGTATTTATAGTATGAAACAATAAAAGGAAGAAAAAAATGGGATTTTTATACTTACGTAAAATCCGTTTCTCTTAGTCCATTGGGGGACATCGGGGACATTGGGGTATAGAGTAGGGACAGGGCGAACTGGCACTTTAAACTTCTGTTTAACTAAGCCCTAGCTCCTCATCCTCTATACCACCACCTGTCCAGCCTCAGTTTATGTTTAACCAAGCCCACAGAAAGCGGAGATAGAGAGAAACAGGAAAAGAGAATAAAATTAACAAGCAACAACATTCTCTTACCAACAAGACTATATGTCAAACAGTAGGAGAAACTAGAGCGTTAAGGGTGGGTGCCCGGTTTCCCCCAATGGGCTAAGAGAAACTGATTTTACGTAAGTATATAATTCCCATTTTCTCTGTCTTCCTTTGGGGGACACCAGGGACATCCCAAAGCTGCCCTATGGGAGGGAACGCTCAGAAGAAATGGCACGAAGCACCTTTCTTTGAAAACTTGCATTCTTGGATGCAAACACATTAAACTTGTAAAAGTTAGTGAATGTGTGTACAGATTACCACGTTGCCGCTTTGCACAGCTGTTCTCTGGAAGCACCATAGCGGCCCACCCAGGATCCACTGCTGGCTAGAGGAGCATCTATATAATTGGTAGCACTCACAGGTTCACTTACCTGTAACTACATAAACACTATCACTCCCTAAATTGAGGGTTATTGTGTAGGTAGTCAGAATCCAACTTACTGACATTTTCTGTGTTCCTTAATATAGGGTGCCACAGTTAATAGCATTGTAGTCTTACAGCACTGGAGACATGGATTGCATTCCAATCGGTGCATTATATGTGTAGATTATCTGGGACAGGCTCCCCAGCCTTACTATAAGATTAACAGATAAGAGCCGTAATCTACCTAGCAATAATAACTTTAGAAGCTAGCCAGTCTCTTTTGTGAGCATAATAGAGTATCAAAGTCTTGCGTATCTTCCGAGACCTCTGCACATAAATTCAGAAGACTCAGACAACATTGAGAAAACAAATAGAAATATTGTTAAGCTGAATACATAAAATCATTCAGGACCGGAATGACAAATGTGTTGATTTAGATAAAAACCAGACACAACCGTAGGAAGGAGAGAGGGCTTGTTTCGAAGAACTGCCCTGTTTTTATGAAAAATAAGAAGAGGAGACTTGCAAGATAAAACAGCAAGCACTGAAAAGTGTGCGTGTCGTAGAAATGGGCAAAATCGTTTTCTAGGATAGAAATTTTAATTCACCTGTATTCAAAGGTTCAAAAGGCGGATGCTGTAAAGCATTCAACACCAAATTCAAATTCCATGGTGGTACCGGAGGAACATATAGAGGTTGTACATGGAGAACACCCAGAATGAAAGTATGCACATAAGGAAAGACAACAAGTTTTCTTTGAAAGAAGACCGAAAAAGCTGACACCTGACCTTAAAGAGAACTAAGGCGCAATCCTGCATCCAACCCATCCTGCAAAAACCTAAGTAACCTGGCCAAGCAAAAAGAAGAAGTAGGATATCCCTTCTTTTTACACCAGTCCATAAAAGTTTTCCAGACTCAATGAGAAATCTTTGCAGAGGCTTGTTTCCGTGCACAAAGCATGGTTTGCACCACACATTCGGAAAAACCCTTAGTGCTTAGGATTATGGCTTCAACATTCACACCGTTAAAGGCAGACATTATAAACCTAGAGGACAAAAGGGATCTTGAGTTAATAGATGTGGGCATAGCGGCAACCGCCACGTCTGAGCTGATCGGTGTACCAGGCCCTCTGCGGCCAATCCAGCGCTATCAGAAGAACTGGAACACCCTCTCTCTTTACCTTTCTTAACACCCTTGGGGAGCATTGCTACCGGTGGAAAAAGGTACACTAAGCGATACCTCCAAGGAAGAGACATGGCGTCTACTGCAACAGCCATAGGATCTCTTGGATGGGAGCAGAAGAGAACCTTGAGGTTCATCCGAGATGCCACCATGTCGACATTCTGGTGATCCCACAATTCCACCAACTGACGAAACACCTTAGGATGAAGGGACAATTTCCGCATGGCCAAGGGACTTTTGGTACGGCCCTGATGATTGAGGTATGCCACTGATGTGGCATGGTCTGACTGAATCTTCACTGGCCTTCCCTTCAGCAAGTGTTGCGTGCTTAAAAAAGCATGAAAGACTGCTCACAGTTCAAAGACATTGATTGGAAGCTTGGATTCCTTTTGAGTACAAAAACCCTGAAACCGAGCATGAAAACAGACGGCCTCTAATCTTGAAGCCTGGCATCCTTTGGGACTAAAGTCCAATTTTAAATTGATAACTTGCGTCACCTTGCAAGAATCTGTTTATGTAACCACCAAAGAAGCGACTAACTGGTCTGCGGAGACAAGCGAAATACCTGGGCCGCCAGATTCAGATGGTATTTGTTGCATTGCAACAGAAGATCCTACTGGGACTACCGTGCATGAAACTGAGCAAACTGGACCGGCTTGAAAGTCGATATCATGTTGCCAAAAACTCTCATGGCGAAATGTACCGAAGGCTACCTTGTCGCCAACACAGATCTTACCATGTTCTACAAGGCTAGAATCCTGTCTTGGTTGGTAAGAACACCCGTTTTGATGGATGTGAAATAAAAATACTCAAAAAGATAATTTGCTGGGATGGGAGAAACTTAGAGTTTTTGAAGTTGAGAATCCAAATGTGAAACTGTAGAGTCTGGATTACTACTTGGATATGTTGACTAAAGCACCTTTGGAGACTGTCAGTAAAAGAAGATCGTCCAGACAAGGGATGATTGTAAACCTCTTGGACTTTAACAGAGCAGCCACGACCGGCATGATCTCTGTAGCCAGACCAAAAGAGGCCAGACCAAAGGGAAGAGCCTGAAATTGTTAGTGTTGTGACCGAACCGCACACCTCAAAAGGGACTGATGACCCCTCTGGATAGGTACATGAAGATAGGCATTTTTGAGGTCTAGAACCCCCATGAATTTTCCTTGTTCCATGCCGTGAATGACCGAGCTCAAAGACTCGATCTTGAACCTGGCCACTGTGACATGGGTGTTGAAAGATTTTCAGAATCAGAATTGGTCAGAATAAGCGCTTTGGTTTTAGTACAAGAAAAAGGTTGCAATAACAACCCGAACCTCCTCGAGAATCTGGCACCGTAATCATTACTCCGGAATAAAAGAGGGATAGAATCGTTTCTCGTAAAATCAGTCGCTTTTGTGGACAAGTGGGAAGCCCTATGGCAAAGAACTGTCTGGGAGAAAAACCGAGCAGACCGATCTTGTATCCTCAATCCACTACACCTGAGCCCAGACATTGGTGGTAGACTGCAACCACTGATCCCTGAACAAGAAAAGATGAGCTCACAGCACTGGCGACAGCGGAGGAGCAAAATGTCCGTCATGCGAACTGCTTGTTTGCATAAAACGTTGGGAGAGGGAGGCTGGCAACAGAGGCACCTCTTACAGCACCATCGACCCCCCCCCTCCATACAGCGCACAGTCGCGCGCTGCATACAGCAGATTCCTGCTTCCTGTCCCCCGGCCAGTAGGCAGATTAATTGCAGGAGCTTTATATTTGAAGCCTGCAAGCGCGGAGGAGCATAAAATAATAAAAGTAACAGAAGAGGGCTGCTGAGCAGCCAAGACACAGCCTGTTCGCCGGGCACTTAAACTACACTGAAGAGGAGGTGTGGTATAGAGGGGGAGGAGCTAGTGCTTAGTTAAACAGAAGTTTAAAGTGCCAGTTCATCCTGTCCCTACTCTATAACCCAATGCCCCCGGTGTCCCCCAAAGGAAGACAGAGAAAATTGTATTGTATATATGCAGTATATAATAAAATCTAGCCGAGAAAGTAATCTATTCTCCTTAGTACAGAGCACATGTTTTTTGGCAAGTACACAACTTCTATGTCTTTAACACATTAAGTTTCAAAAAAGCCTGACCTGAGCAAGGGAGAGAATCTCTGCTCAGACCAGAGGCATCGCAGGATCTGCTGAATTGGAGGATCGGGCAAACTGATGTTTTATTATTTAACATATGTCAACTAATCATACTTAAAACAAAGTTGATGGTTTTGGGTGGAATACTTCTTTAAAGAGAAAAACACTCTCTCTGTCACGCAGTTGGTGTAATTCTTACAGAAACCTATATTAGTCTATAAAATGCAAGCAATTATCTCCCCTGTGCCCACACAATGATGTCAGAATATTTTAATGTTTAGGACTAATAAAGAAATATAAGGACCATAATAGGTATTACAATTGACGTACGTGAAAGCTAGTCCTTGTAATTTATTATAAAAACAAAAAGGAACACTATTAAAGAGTTTTATTTAATGTTTCTTTGCAAAACATATAGATAAACCCCTAGGTATATGCAAATAACATGCCTAAAGTTTAAGGTAACCACATTTATTGCCTAGTCAGTGGTAGGCATCAAAATTATATACTGCCAGCAAAAGACACAATTAAATCCATTGTTATCTAAAGGCGTTTTGGTCAGCAGCAATAGGTTTGTGAATATGTTACTTTTGTTTATTTTGCGAAGAGTCCATATAATTTTCAGGTACAAGCAAAAAGAAAAGGGTCTTTGTTCCTCAAAAGTTGTCTGCTTGGGTCAAGTTGACCATTTTCAGTCCTAGTCAAGTAGGTCAAGTTTCCATTGAATGTTTTTGCTAAATTTTGGAACAACAAACAGTTCAGGATCTGAAAGGTACAATAGAGAAAACATATATATTGGTTACCAGATGACATCATATAGCTTTACAAATCTATTGCGCTAAACAGAAATAAGTGAAGACTTATCTAGTCTATCTAGATCTAGTTGAAGAGACGATATATGATATTACGATGCTTAAAAAAAGAAAAGAAATAAACATCATATAGCTTATAAACAAATAATAGTACTAGATGAATTGCAGAGATATAAATGAAGGCCTCATATTCTATATGAAATTCAAGTAAATTTATAAAACTTTTGCGGAATTGTCCAACGTAAGTTGCAAGAGTGCGGAATACCTTGGAACCTCAGAAAAAAAGAAATATAATATGGTGTAGTATTGTACGAAAATCTTTAATAAACAAAGAAATTCACATACATTAAAAAATAAATAGGAAGCTTATCCAGATGAACCAACAAGTCTTCTGGTGGTTTACATGAAGTCCAGGTGTTCCTCCCGCCATCTAGGTACACAAGGACAGAGTCCAAGGAACTTTTCCAGAGTCAGCAAATGGAGATAAAGTCCACATAGAAGATAACTACGCATTTCGTCCAAGAGTTTCATCTACTACTATTGTTTATGTACTATACATCAGGGAAAAACAGTGCCCAGGTCACAAGTGAAATACTTTGGACTCCGGATCTTTTACAAGGCAGTAATGAATACACCTGTATTTACCAGCAAGGAGATATGGAAAATATGCACTGTTAGGGTTCCCTGAGGACTGGATTTGGGAAACATTGTACAACACTATATATGATGATTATTTTCTTTTAGGCATCGTGTTACAGTATATCTGCTCTAAAACAAGATATTGAAAACAAATCTCAATTATCAAAGATAATCCTTCAATGTATTATGATTTGGTACGAGGACTTATCTACTGCAAGAAAGACAATACCTAGTGTCGCTTAACAGGCTGTGGCTCAAAGAACAAACAGCTGCGAGGGATCTGCAATCCCTCTAAAAATAATAAGCAATAGAAAACCAAAATTGCAGCAGTGAATACTAAACCACAAAAAACAAAAATGTGTACTGCGGATATTCATATATCAATTAATTTGTTAAAATAATAAAATGCAACATGAAACATGATAAAAATATATATCTCATGTAACCATAAACAAGTAACAGCCTGGCTATAGTTATATATTTTGATATATTAACATCCGCAGTACACATATTTTGTTTTTGTGGTTCAGTGTTCACTGCTGAAATTTTTGTTTTCTAATGTAATGCACCTGGACAGTACATTTTTACTGAAAAGGAGCACCGTTGTTAAAACTATACTTAATCGAATGGTTACGTGGCCAGACATGACAAAAATGATAGAGCTACATTCACTGAATGTATAAATGATGCTTAAATAGACAGTGTTAACGCTATTTCAGTTAAACGCATAGAGACCTTCCAGGTGGATTTTATCTCCAATTTCTGACTCTGTATAAGTTCCTTAGACTCTGATCTGCCATTTCATGACAAGAGAAACACCTGGACTTCATGTAAACCTCTTGTAAACTTGTTAGTTCTTCATGATAAGTTTACAATCTTTTAATCTATGCACATTTCTTTTAACAAAGATTTCTTACAATACTACACTAGATCTCTTTCTGCTTTAATTGTGAAACTTTTAAATTCCGTTTACTTACATTCCCGTTACATTTTCCATACTGCCACTTCTAAATTTCAACATGACCACTGCACTAGATTATAGAATTTTTTCTGAAGTTTTAAGGTACTCCGCTCTCTTACAGCTTACCATGGACAATTCCAGAAAAGTGCTATGAGCCTCCTTGAACTTAATATAAGGTAAAAGGGCATTATTTAGATCTCTTTATAATTCATCAAGTAGTATTATTTATGTACTACACTATATATGATGATATTTTCTTTTGAGGCATTTGTTTTTCATTACTTGTATTTAGCGCCTACAGCATTTCACTTTGCATCTAAATTTTGATAATTCCTTGTTAAAATCCTCTACACTGCTGAAATGGACTCTTACCTTGCTCTGTAGATGTAATGTTTTTCTGTTGTTGATAAGAAGTCATTATACTATTTGCAGTTGAATGAGGACCCAAAACCTGTAACAAAAATTAGCAGTCATTTCTAGATCAAAGTGTACTTTTAAAAAAATAAAGTGAAAAAATCCCTGCCCTCTCCTGCGGAAATTGCTTATATGAGGTGCGTTTCATATACATGAATGCTTCCCCTACACTAATACAAACTTTCACTGCACCATGGAAAGTGTGAGTGCAAAAGGTGTTTCTTGCCTTTTGCAAAACACGCCTAAAATGTTTATCTTAAACTCCTTTGCCTTGATGGAGATGGGGATGCAATGACTTTCCCTTGGAGAATCACTGGTGCAAGTAAGAATGTTTGAGAAAATACATAATCAAATGCTAGAGAAACAAATGGTTGCAGTCCAGTTGAGGGGCGAATTCCATTATTTGTTTTATTTTATCTTTTAATTGAGGGCCTTATTTTGCAGATTTTTTTAAAACATTAGTATAGTACAAATAATGATTTGAGTGTATATGAAAGAATTTGTATGTTTCAGAGCGTATACTTTAAAGGTTCTTTATTTTTTCCCATAATTAATATTGCAACTTTACATGACCATTGTTGAATTCCTGCTTTTTATGCACAGATAGGTAAAGATGCTCCATTTCTGTCTTCAGTCATTGTGTATTGGTTGAACTCACCGGAGTTGCAGCATTCGACTGTGTACATGGAATCCAGATGTCTGATATAGATTTTTCCATTAACTGGAGCAACTCATCATATGCTTGTTGGAGTTCTCTAGCTTCCATATCATAACGAAAGAGGACAAGCACCTTCAAGAGGCTGTTCACCTCACCTACAAAGAAAAAAGTAGGTAATGAAGACCTATTCCTTATTTACGCATATCTCATCTTCAGATTCCCAGGTCAATCACTTTTTTGTGTGGAAATGGCAGTTTTTCAACTTTCAAGTTTTCTTTTTGTAAAATGTTGACTCTATTTGGAATTTCTACATGTAAATGCAAACAACTTAGTCCACATCATCTGGCACCCTGAATAAAGCAAAATGGTGCCTTATAGTCTGATAAGCCTCCATGCCACAGGAGTGTTCTCGTTTCTGTGACTTTAAAACAGTTGTAGTTGCTTTGTTTTCATGAGGGCACATAACTCACTTCGCATTTTATCCACCATGCGAACATTTTCTCCCAATGCCTCCATAAGAGCCACATCTTCCAGAGGACTACCTTCCTTCAGACTGTGCTTCTTGCGTTCTGCTTTTCGACGGTTCTTTGATGATCTCCTGCATGGAAAACAATAAAGTCGCCAGTCCTAATATGTATAGCTGGGGTCAAGGCTAGTGTAAAGATATTTATCACATTTCGCCGCTTCTTGCACTTCTACATTACTTACGATGAGATTCTGGAATTGCTCTTAGAATATTTTCCACTCATGTCACTTGTAGTCATGATGCTGCTGGTATCAGAGAACAGGTCAGATTCTGGACCACCAGGGATCTCATCATCTAGAAAATCAGACAAATTTGATATGTAAGACTCTTAAGAGATGCTTACATTTGATTAGATGTTAATTGACTGTATATTCTTATTAAAACAAACCAATAACAACGCTATGTATTTTTTTTCTACAAATATTCACTGTAATTTTAAAAATGTGTGATTAGTAAATTTCAGTTGTGAGCACAATGCTGCAGATGTAAGGAAAATGATCCAAATAATCGTCTCAACACTTTTCCCTATATTTGGGTTTACACGAAGGGTACTTCTCAGTGTACTGAAAAATACTCTTAATTTAGCTTACTAAATTAGTGTGCTGCCATGTAGTTTAGAGGAATTCCAATATCACTTACAGTGAACTCCAAGTACAAACGGTGGTATTCTCAATATTTTTAAATAATTGCTATGCTAATCTATAAATATTTTTTAACTGTACAGCAGCATTAAATACCAGAGCTGTTCAATTATGGGTTTCATAGGATATCAAATACATATAAATATTTATATTCATAATAGTTTAGAATCTAGATTAAGGCAGCAGTTTTGGTGTTGCAGCCAATCAGGAGACACGTACAACACAACACCAAGTAGTTCATTATGCACACTTTTATTAAAAAGAAGCACCCTTGATGAAACAATAGTTTTTTTGAATGGTTAAGTGTACAGAAGTGAGAAAACCTGTGCATCCATCATACCAAGTTAAATAGAATTTCATACTTCAAATTGTAATGCATATTTTCCATTTAAATATGAACAAAAAAAAAATTATATATATATATATATATATATATATATATATATATATATATATAAAATCTATGTATAAATAATGCTTAAATGGGTAGACTCAGATCTATAACAGTTAAACGGCTGAGGCTATTATTCAACACTATGTCTATGTAGCAAGGGATTTGTACTAATACTACCCACGCAGTCTACAGTTATTACTGGCTACAAATAGCATTATGGAAAGCAAAGAAATCTGTTAGGAGAGCACCCGTTACAAATATAGACAGGCACAGAGAGTTTTGTTGTTCATTATAGAAATATATTTCTATTACAAAGCCTTGCGGCTTACATTTTGTTCAGAACTGAATTAAAATTTCGGTGACTCTCAGATGTTACATACTTAAATCAGAATTATATAACATAACATTGACAAACAGTACCTAGTAGGCCTTGTCGTTCTTTCTCTTTGAGATCCCGTACAACAGAGAGACGTTGTTTGTAACGCGTGAACGTCGTTTTATGGCTGTCCAAGAATATCATGTGATTCTTTTGCGCTATATAAAGGATACAGTAATTAGAAAGTTATTCTTAAATAGTAACTGCAGCAATAAAATATATGATAAATGTTGTTATGCAAATAACGGATAAGCGTTTTTTTGAAAAAGTTTAAGGGAAAAAAATAAATCTCTATTTACCATCTATTACTGCAGGCTTCACATTTGTCTCTACTATGTCAAGACGTTTGTATTTGTGTATCTAGGAAAAAACAGATTAACATTTAGTATTATGTAATTTTATACTGTTGGTTGTAAAGGTATTCAATAACAACTTCCTTCCCCTGAAGCCAATGATTCACACACTTTCGATTCCTGCACTTTGATCCCCATGTTACCAGATTACTTCTTGAACAGTTTGAACTGCAGCAAGTACACAGTAATCAAAAAAGAGATTAAACCCTAAATATTAATCATGTATTAAAAATGGTGTTTTGCCCATCTAGGCCAATTTATATTTCACTGGAAATAACTTTAATTTTGGGTATATTGAAATAAAAGAAAGGTGAGAGAGTATTCAGAGGACAACATTTGTGCCTTCTTTAGGCTTGGGACAACATGCACTCAGCAACACATTCATGCATTTTTGTATGAGTACAGAATGTGTCACTGCCATTTAGAATGTGTGTCATGGTGCTGTTGGGCTATGGAAGGGGTCCAGCTAGGTGCAAGGTGAGCTGATGTCCCTGCTGTGACATGGTCCCTCCTGACATGGCAGTCCCTGGAGGTGTTACAATAATGTGACTGGGTTTTCCCACCAACACAATGCAGGTTCAGCTTCTACAGTGTGTTAAACAGTGTTTACATTAAATGCTGTATATTACTGACAAGGTATCCAAAGGCTGACTCAAATAGTTTCCAGTGACATCTCTGTAAATTGAGCCTGACACCGACAGACTGGTTACAGCACCAACCGTATTGAGGGGTACAGTTCCGACCTCCATAATGGAAGCCAGTTTAAATATGTCCTGCAAGGCTTAACTAAATTTCGACAGGTCCTATGTTTATAGTAGCAGTAGATAGAGTTGTTTTTTTTTTTAACCATTCTTATACGTGGGTCATCTCAAATGCATTGGTTAAACATGTTCCTACACAAATAAGTGTTTCTTACAGCTCACTGAATATGTTCATGATAAAACAAAAGCAATAAAAACAAATCAATTTCTGACAGCCATTCCAACTTATTTCATATTAGCTACTGCGTATACAATGAAAGTTATACAGAATGAAATTAAGCACATTTTTGGCTTGCTGTAATAAAAATGGGTAACAGTGGCATTAGAATAAATTACTACAGTTTCAAAAATGTCCTGCTAATGGAATCAAATTCCACAAGTGATGAGCAGGTAATGCACTTCTTACAGTGAGTACGTTTTTTAAATAATCCTACCAGACGCAAGGCCTCTTCCCAAAGAGCTCCTTCCAACAGCAAAATAATTGCTTCTTCATAATCCTAAAAAAATAGTGTAGCACTGTTAACATCAACCCATGCTTTATTTTCTGTTCCTACAATATAATTTAAAGCTCTGACAAGGTTTAGCTTTTGATACAGACATTATCTAAGAGCATAAAAGAGGTCACTATTAGAGTGTGTAGACTTACGTGTTGTGTTAATATATGTTGAAGTGCCAGAAAGTTTGGGATTATGTTGAGAATGCAACAGTAAGTGTAGAGTATCATATGCTACCGAGAGGATATAATTATTATATATATATATATATATATATATATATATATATATATATATACACAAGCAACTGTTTATTATTACTATACTTATTAAAATATGAGTAAGCAAAGACAGAAAATTCCAAACACATAAAGCTCTGACGATATATATATTTGTATCCCTATGTATAAAATATAGATCTGATCTGCAATTGTAACTTGCATAGAAATATTATTTGCTAAAATAGATTATTCATTTTTCTGCTGATATGCAGTTTTACAAAATGTAAGCCCATGGCCTTAAGGTTAAGCTGACATAGAGAACACTTGAAGAATGAATCAAGATAGGAGAACAATAAGTAGCTTCATGTTCAGCTCGTAGTGTGGGAGCTGTGCCCATGATGTTGGACATGGCGGACAGGAGATAAACCTCCAGCTCCCCTGAGATAAGAATAATAGGCTCATCTGTCCTTAGAAGGGGGAGAAAGTAAACACCTCAAAAATACGTGAGATAAGAGGATTTTTGTACTTACGTTAAATCCGTTTCTCTGATTCCGTCTGGGGGACACTGCTTACCATGGGTTGTGGAGGGGAGCTCGGGAGTTGGCACCTAGCTAGTTAACTTTAGCACTGCTGACAGACCCCTCCCCTCTACAATCCCCCTGCCTCTTCCTGTTCCTCTCAGTTAATTAAAAAGCCCCAAGGAGAAAAGGCCAATCAACGAAGTGCACACAGAAGAAAAGCAGAAGGGAGGGATCGCAGTGTCCCCCAGACGGAATCAGAGAAACGGATTTAACGTAAGTACAAAAATCCTCTTTTCTCTTTCATCCAGTCTGGGGGACACTGCTTACCATGGGGACGTTCTAAAGCAGCCCCCTAAGGGTGGAACCACTCTGAAAGCCTGGCCCGTAGGGCAGTATGGACAAAATTTGCATCAAAGACGCAAAGACATTAAACTGATAGAATCTGTAAAAGAATGGACAGAAGACCAGGTGGCTCTCTACACAGTTGGTCCACAGAAGCCCCACTTCTCACTGCCCAAGACGCCCCCACCGCCCGGGTGGAATGGGCCTTAAATCTCTCTGACACAGGATGGTTAGCCTTGATGTAACCTGTGTAATTGTTGCCCTAATCCATCTCGCAATTCACTGCTTAGAGGCTGGCCAGCCTCTATGAGAATCAATAAGGACAAACAGAAACACATTACACCGAATTTGGGAAGCTCTCTAACATATAAGCAGAGAGCCCTAACCACATATAATATATCCGTATACACCTGATCAGACAGGTGTATACGGAAGCTCTCCGAAAGACCGGAACACAGTTTTCTGGTTCAAAAGAAAAGCTGAAACACCCTTCGGAACAAAGGAAGGGAGAGTTCTGAATACTGCTCTGTCCTCATGTAGCATCAATTATGTTGTCGACAGGACAGAGATCCCAACTGTGGAAGCAATGGCTTAAGAGAAACATAACTTTGGAGGTTAGAGACCTAATCTGCCGAAAGTAAGGATTTAAAGAAAGCCCTGTAAGCATATGAAGCACCAGGTAAAGATCCAATGGTGCTGGAGAGGAAGTGAAAGGAGGCTAGATATGCAAGACCCCCCTGAAGAAACGTCCTGATGTCTGGCATATCTACTAACTTCAGGTGGAAAGAAACTGAAAGGCAGAAACCTATACCTTTAAGGAACCTAAGCAGAGACCTGCCTCAAGACAATCCTGAAGAAAGGCCAGAATTCGGATAAGACGAAAAAGAGGACGTATGACAAGACCTATTGTCACACCCTGTGACATAGGCTCGCCAAATGCGATGATATATGCGAGCCGAATAGGCTTACAAGCTCATAGCAGAGTGTTCACTACACTGGGGGAAAAACCCCTAGCCCTCCAGAGCCTGGCTACAACAGCCATGCGGTTAAATTCAGCCGAGGTAAATCCTGGTGATGAAAAGGACCCCCAAGGAGAAGATCTTGTCAGTGCGAAAGACAAAGTTCTTGCCCTACTGCCATAAAGAATATGTACGCGTACCACACTTGCCACGGCCATGCAGGTGCTATCAGAATTACCGACAGACCGCCCTGCCTCACTCGTCTGAGTACTCAAGGAAATATGGGAATTGCGCAAAACCTGGGAAACTTCCTGATGTGTATGGAGGCCATGATATCTATATCCGGTAGACCCCACCTCTGAACCAGAGACCTAAAAGCTTCCGGATGGAGGGACTACTCACCTGGCATCATCGCATTGTGACTGAAATAATCGGCCTCCCAGTTCTTTATTCCTGAAATGCACACAGCCGAGATTGCTGGAACACACTGTTCCGCCCGAGCGAATATCTGAGCCGATACCCGCATTGCCGTTGCTCTTTTTGTTCCTCCTTGTCTGTTGACCTATGTCACAGCCATGGCATGACGGACTGAACTCTGAGTAGATGACCCTGGAGAAAGTTTCATGCCCCCCGAAGGGCCAAAAGGATTGCCTTCAACTCTAATGAGTTGATGGATAGAGAGGACTCCTGGACTGGCCCTGGAGCCGGAGATGAAGGGATACCGCCCCAACCCTTCAGGCTGGTGTCTGTGAATTTTCTGCATCCGGAGACAGAGAAACTTCTGGTGCTCCAAATGTAGGTGGGATCCCGACCCTCCTGTGAAGAGGTCCCACTAAAAGCACCGGGAATAAGCACGACCGAAGGGGACCGTTTCGAAGGAGACCAACATCTTCCCTTGTAGATGCATGCACAAGTGTATTGAAGGACTGGGAGAGGACAAGACCTGCGATGTTATCCTCTGAACCGACCAGATCTTCTCTTCTGGCAGAAACACTTTCTGCAGTTCGGTGTCCATGCCGAGTCCCAGGAAGATCCTGCGTTGGCGCGGAATCACCTGGGATTTCCTTGAGTGTATTAAACACCCATGGCTCTTGAGGAAAGCTATGTGAAGGCCATGTACTGTTGCAAGCAAATCTCTGAGGCGGATCTTATGAGAAGATCGTCTAAGTAAGGCACGCCCTGAACTCCCCTTGAATGAAGACAAGCTGCCATTACCGACATTCTCGTTCCTCCTTGTGAAAAAACCCCTGGAGCCAAGGAGAGGACGAAGGGAAGAGCCCTAAACTGATAGTGAAAGGCCCCCACTCTGGATCTCAGGAGAGACTGATGACCGTTCCAGACAGGAGCGGGTATGCGCTCTTTATGTCTATGGAGGCCATAAACTGATTTCTTTCCAATCCGTTTATTACTGACCCCAGGGACTCCATCCAAATTTTACCCACTTTTAAGTGCATATTTAAGTCTTTAGATTTAAGATGGGTCGAAAGGAACCGTACGGCTTCTTGACAAGAAAAAGGGTTTGAATAAAGCTTTTCCCTCTCTGGATTACTGGGACCCTGCAAATAACTCATGCTAAAAGAAGAGAGGCGATCCAATTTTGTATTAGCCGCCTACTTTGTAGAACTAGAGCTAGCAGGGTTACAAAGAGACCAAGCGGAACAGGACCCAAGAGATCTATCCTGTATCTCTTAGTTATACTGCCCCGAACCCAGGGATCCTGAGAAGACGCTGTCCACTGTTCTAGAAAAGAGACAG